>NW_025963846.1:0-137500 GCF_023055435.1 Haliotis rufescens
CCTCTACTACGTCTACAGTCCCGATACTGCTGCTATACATACCACGTTAAGTGCAACTACTTCTACGTGTACCCCTCTACTACGTCTACAGTCCCGATACTGCTGCTATACATACCACGTTAAGTGCTGCTACGTCTACGTGTACCGCTCTACTACGTCTACAGTCCCGATACTGCTGTTATACATACCACGTTAAGTGCTGCTACGTCTACGTGTACCCCTCTACTACGTCTACAGTCCCGATACTGCTGCTATACATACCACGTTAAGTGCTGCTACGTCTACGTGTACCGCTCTACTACGTCTACAGTCCCGTTGCTGCTGCTATACATACCACGTTAAGTGCAACTACTTCTACGTGTACCGCTCTACTACGTCTACAGCCCCGATACTGCTGCTATACATACCACGTTAAGTGCAACTACTTCTACGTGTTCCGCTCTACTACGTCTACAGCCCCGATACTGCTGCTATACATACCACGTTAAGTGCAACTACTTCTACGTGTACCGCTTTACTACGTCTACAGTCCCGATACTCCTGCTATACATACCACGTTAAGGGCAACTACTTCTACGTGTACCGCTTTACTTCGTCTACAGTCCCGATACTCCTGCTATACATACCACGTTAAGTGCAACTACTTCTACGTGTACCGCTTTACTACGTCTACAGTCCCGATACTGCTGCTATACATACCACGTTAAGTGCAACTACTTCTACGTGTACCGCTCTACTACGTCTACAGTCCCGATACTGCTGCTATACATACCACGTTAAGTGCAACTACTTCTACGTTTACCCCTCTACTACGTCTACAGCCCCGATACTGCTGCTATACATACCACGTTAAGTGCAACTACGTCTACGTGTACCGCTCTACTACGTCTACTTGTACTGTTCAGACACTTGACCGTCTACACCGCCTCTGTTGTCTAGTGGATAGAGAGGAATGTTGATGGCCGCGTCAAACCAAAAGACTTCGAAATATTGTCATTTGTTGTTACCCTGCCCGACACTCGGCATCAAGTGAGTGAGTGAGTTAGGTTTAACGCCGCTTTTAACAGTATTCCAGTCATATCGCGGCGTGTCAGCTTAATGTGGGAGGAAAGCCGAAGTGATGCAGGTCTCAGACGTTTTCCACTTCGGTGAAACCTACGAGCACGGTGTGGTGCTGACAAACTTAGAAACATAATTTGGGCGAACCGGGATTCGAACCCGGTTCTGGCGTGCCCAAGGGACGCAACTCTGCACAGCGAATCGCGGCGCCCTAGACGACTCGGCCCTTCCCCCCCCCCCCCCCCCCCCCCCCCCCCCCCGTGCCCCCCGTGCCCCCCGTGCCCCCCGGCATTAAGTGGACAAAACAAAGACTGGTTAATACGGAGTCAAAATATTGTTTCTGAGTGGGCTAGCACTATAATTTAACGGCCACTCTGTCTCTCTCTCCCTTTCTTTGTTAGTATTCCGTGTCCCCCCCCCCCCCCCCCCCCCCCTCCCCAACAAACACTGTGTAAGATTGAAAACTATGATAAGGAGAATTAAGGGGGCCCTACTGCAAGTTACGTGATTAACACCAAACAGGAGACGAACACGGAAATTTCTGCTTCAGGCCTCCGTGTAACAAGGGAGGTAACTCTGCATGTCCTGTTTATCAGATTTCTCCGCGTCGATCGTGACTATCTTCACTCAACACAAGACCCACACTCATTGTATGTAACAGTGTCGGGGCAGGTTCTCAGTGCGTCCGATCCACACGTGCACGTCAACGGTCAACAAAAGAATGTCTATTTTACAAAGGGAAACTTCTGCAATGTACCTTTTGCAAGGCGAACGCATTATATGCAATATTTTTACCAAATGTCAGGGCTAACAATTAATATAGATAAAACAAAGGCTTTATGGATAGGCGCCCTCGCTGGGAGTAGATTAAAAATATGTGATCAGCTCAACTTGGAGTGGCACACTGGAGACTTTGAAGTTCTAGGTATTATTCTTAACCCGGAATTAAAGGATTTATGGGTAATCAATACTCGTAAAATATTAGAAAATATCACTAAACTTTTAGCAAACTGGAGAAAAAGGCATTTAATTATAACATTAATTGGGAAAATTACAGTTATTAAAACACTTGCTTTACCACAGCTAGTTCACATATTCACGACATTCCCAAATCCGCCCGATGCTTTTATTAAGAAATTAGATTAAAAAAAATTGATTTTCTTTGGAACGGAAAAACAGATAAAATAAAAAGAGAAAATATTAAAAAAAATATATAAAAATGGGGGACTAAGAATGCCTGATATTAAAACTTTTGTGAAATCTCTAAAGATCTCCTTTTTAAATAAATGTATTAAACATCAGAAATGTCAGCAATATGACATTCCAGTAAAAGATTTACTAAGATTAGGTTCAAATGCTTTTATCTACACAAAAGCTTCTAACCCTTATTGGAACAATGTTATTAAAGCTTGGTGTGAATATTTTGGAAAATATGAATTAGACATTTCTCTTATTGAAAACATTATGAATCAACCATTATGGTTAAACCACTACTTAAATTCCCCAAAGTTTTTCATAAAAGATTGGTATAATAAGGGTATTTGGTCCCTAAAACATATTTGTCAGGGAAATAGATTTATTCCATTTGAAATTCTAAAAGAAAGATACAATATTAAAGGGACCTTTTTGCATTATGTTCAACTTATTTCAATTATTCCCCAAGCATGGAAAACAGCAATTAAAAAACAATTTGATGTAGATTTATACTTTGACATGTATATTCTTCCTTAGGACTTATTGATTTGTAAAAAAGGTTCAAGACACTTTTATGATAAACTTATTTTTTCTGACTCACAACCTAAAATATGTAAGAAATGGGAAATTGAATTTGGTGAATGCTTAGAATGGGCTATTTTTTTTGTCTCTTTTAGAAAAGACATTAGAGATATAAAATCGATAGATTTTCAATTTAGATTTCTGCATAGAATGATATATACAAAAAAAGAACTTTATAAAATGAAACTTGTCGATGATGATTTATGTGAATTTTGCAAGATAGAGAAAGAAAACTTGATGCATGTATTTTATGACTGTGAACATGTGTTCGAATTCTGGCAAAACTTGGAGTCTTTCTTGAATTCTGTTGGAAATAATCATATACTTTTTACAAGATTTAATGTATGTTTTGGTGAAATAAGTGCAAAACCTGCAAATAATCATATTATTATGTCAGCTAAGAGACACATTTTTATTTCTAGTTTAAAGAAAAGGAAACCCTCATTGGACGTTTTTAAACAAGTATTAAAAGATGCTATTTATTTGGAATATCTGTCAGCAAAAACTAATAATAAGCTTGGCACTTATAACAAAAAGTGGATTTTGTATTATGGTTTACATGATGCCTTGAATCTTACATAGATTGCTGACTGTGTGTTAATATGGATTGTTTCCAATCTCTCTGACTCTATTGCCAAAGAAAGACTGGAATGTTTTTCCAAGAATAGGATTACAATACTATAATATGGTACTGTTTATAATATTCTTTTATTATTAGCTTATCTTTCTATGATTGCTCATAAATACTACTTTCATGCCAGAACATCTAGCTCGATCCTACACGATCAAGGCCTATCCTCCAAATATGCGGTGCCAAAATGTTAATAATGCTATATATGTATATATCACTGTGTATGTAACCACTGAAACTGGAATAAAAATGATTTGAAAAAAAATATATATATGGTGGTGTAGGGCATTGCTCATGCTATCACTGACTGTTTTACCTGGTCCAGGCTGGAATATTCGCAGGCCGCCATGATATAGCTAGGGTATTGCGTGTCATCGTGCTCGAGCGGTGAAGGACATTGCTCGTGCTATCACTCACTGTTTTACCTGGTCCAGGCTCGAAAATTCGCTGGCAGCCATGATATAGCTAGGGTATTGCGTGTCATCGTGCTCCGGTGGTGTAGGACAATGCTCATGCTATCACCCACTGTTAAAACAGTGGCTTGCTGGCCGCTATAGTATAGCTAGGATATTGCCGACTGTGGCGCACAAACCAATCATGCATATGCAAAGACATGATTGCATGAAGCTCGTGTATCTATCTGACAACAATTTTGATTCATGATTAACGAATAATGGCACACAAAATAACTTTACATATAAACATAAAAATATTATGTCGTAAATCAGCAAACAACAAAATATGTAGCACTCAAGCCGAGCCAAATAAATCCCCATGCCAGCTTGACCCTTCGGGTTTTTATGCGATTGCGACTCGAGAAGGTAATTAAAGGTGAGGTGAAATGGGGTTGAACGTCGCGTCCAAGATTACTGTACTTATATAGAGACGCGCATGTACGTGTGTGTGGCTGTTTGTACTAGTCCGGACTGATGCCGATTTATAGTGCTAGCTCACTGAGATACCATGCCGCAGTTTAACATGAATACCCCACTCAAACACAGTATACTGACTCCGAGCCGACCAGTCCTTGTTTTAACCGAGCGCCAGGCAGGGTAACAACAAGTACCATCTTTTAACGTCTTTTTATGACGCGGGCGGGGATCGAACCCCGGACCTTACACCCTCCGGACGGACGCTCTACCACTAGACCACGGGGGCGGTAGAAGGTAATGAAACTCTCAGTTGAATGTATATGTGTCACCGGGCCACAACGGTAAAGGATATCATCGTTCGGTCTTACGTTACTCTTATTGTTATGAAGTAACGGACGTCCGGCCAGCGGGTACATGCTTGAGCAATAGCTCCACACAGTCTCTGCTTCTCCTTCCTTCCTCGTTGACACGCCAGCTCCATATGTACTGAGGGTCAATAGGGACGGGTATATCCTGGTGTATTCATACAAACAACGCATGTTGTATTCCACCCTGATACTAGGGAAGGAAGCGCACCTGTTGGCCATTGTCATATTCTACTCAGGTTGCCTGGGATTTTTTAGAGACAAAAACATTTTTCTTTACTTTTAATTTCTTTTTGGGGTGGTGGTTGGGCGAAGGGTGTCACTGGTTAAAAAACAATTACTTTTTTATGAAGGAAAACGGCCGTTCAATATACTTTTTGCTCTAACATGTTTGTTTTTCCAGGACCGCCTATGTATTTAAACCCCATTTCACCTCATCCCCAGCATTGGGCGGTCGGGTAGCCTAGTGGTTAAAGCGTTCGCTCGTCACGCAGAAGACCCGGGTTCGATTCCCGACATGGGCACAATGTGTGAAGCTCATTTCTGGTGTCCCCCGCCGTGATATTGCCGGAATATTGCTAAAAGCGGCGTAAAACCATACTCACTCACTCATCCCCGGCATGATTCAAATGATTCGTTCCTGAACAAGGAACAGTCAAAGGTTTAAAATTATTTCTCAGTGTGTCTGATGTGTATATGTTGAAAAAAGTCTGTGGATAAATGACATAACGCTAAACATATTTCCGTCCAATCAAATCACCCTCATGAGCGAAAACGATTTTGTGCAAGTGGTCCCTGGACCAATAGGCTGTCATAAACAACACGTCCTTGGCATTTTACTTTGAACTGTTTGACACATTGGTATACATTGTATCACTAATGCGGGTATAAGGCTTGACACATTGGTATACATTGTATCACAAATGCGGCTACCAGGCTTCACACATTGGTATACCACTAATGCGGGTATCCGGCTTCACGCGATTAAAAAAACCAGATCACATTACATATCACATTACGTGTTTATTCATGTATGAAGCTCCGCACATATATTAACATATAAAAGAATATTGCATTGCCTATATCATTTCAACAACAATGGACGGTTTGTTATGTAGTTCCCAAATATACATCTCAGGGAGGATTAATTGCTCTGTTGGTAATCACAATTTGAAGGCACGCCATGGAAATATGGCAATAAAACAGGGTGTTTTACTTTGCAGATGTCGTTGTAATTGCTAACGATGACGGACGTAAATCAGATTTGAGCTTTTCTGGAGCACATACAATGAATCATACAAACTTAAGTCGTCGAGAGTTCAACTCACTCTCATCCCAGATCATAGAATTATATAAAGCCTAAGGGACGCAACCCTGCACAACAAACTGACAATAGGCAGCTAGGTCACCCGTGTCTCTTCAAGGCCGAGGTAAATAAAAATATATACATATTCATAATAAGGTTCGACTGTACATGAAATGCACTGTCTTAGCACTTTGCTTGAATAACTGCATATTATGCATATCTGCATGTGAATAGCATACAACTGTCTGAGTGAATACAGCGGTGAGTCAGACCTAACAATTCTTTCAGTGGGGTTTCAGTGATGATTCAATAACCCGTGATTTTGTCAGATCCCACCTTTAGAAGAGAAACAATGATAAACCGTGTTAAAATACTTGTGAGTAAATAGAATCATGGCAACACTTACACTGGTATTACTTTATCAACTAACCCATCACATAATACTTTCCAAAGCAACCACAGCTCTACACGGAATGGGAGACACACGAACAACTCGTCTCAACTCAACTCATGTCCATAAATATCTCTCTGGTTCTCTTTTCGCTTTCCTCGTCTTTCACAACTGTCTGTTAAATTCGTGTGACCAAACATCACAGGACCATGGAGCCAGTTTGGTCATGAACTCCTCTTCAAGGCAAGAGACCACGTCACACGCTGAGACAGGGGTCTCTTCTGCGGTTCTCCAAACGTCAACCCACGTTACGTGTTGTGAAGCTGGACATCTCGAGTGTTTGTCACTGCCGGACAATCTTCAAAAGTTCAATGTCAGGAGCTGTTTCAATGAACATTTGTTCTCAAGGACTGTGGTTTCCCAATGACCACACGGGATCGCCAGAATTTGATTCCAGGGATTCCCCAAAGAGTTCAAGATGCCTTCTTCCGAATGGTATGTGAATATTTGACCCTGAGGGGTTTTCTGAGCTTCACGTGAGAGAACTGTTGCCACCGCTTGCCTCTACTGTGCTCAGTTGGGTTGACATCCGGCCCTTTCAATCCTTCTCTCATGTAATGTTCCACTAATTCTTTGAGGTTGTCGAAATCCCTGCCGCCAGGAAAAATGTAGAGGCGAACCCGGGTGCCATGCTGACGCTCGAAGATTAGATAGTTACGTAGTGCATTCAGATGGCTGGAAAAACGAAAAGAATCCTATTAAATCTCCGCCATGTATGAAAATACAAATATAAAAGCAAGAAGGAAATAAGAACAAATCTTCCTCAATAGTCATTGAAGAAAATCCTTTAATGAATTAACTACTATATACACGCGTATCAGAGACCCGTCCATGATCACAAGTAAATGTTTACATGTGTGTCTTTGACATTCACCAGTTCAGTGGAACCCTACAACACTGGTATGGTGATGACAAACACAGAAACATAACCGCGGCAAATCTAGGATAGGAACACACGATCACAGGCTTCTGGCACACCTAAGGGAAGCAACTCTGCGCATCACAACACAATTATGACTTACCTAACGGTGATGACGTATTGTCTTTTGCGCCCAATCCACCAAACAATGAAGTTGCCATCTTCCTGCTGGTACCGTTTCATGGTTGAGCAGATCTGGTTAAAGAAATTTTAAATGTATAAACACATCAGAAGATCTTTACTTCTTTTGAAAATACAGTTTTAGAATGCAATGAATTTGTTTTGTAGGTATATGAAATTGTTTAAAAAAATAAGGGTTCACCGCTATTAGTGTCAGAATAAACATTTCTGTTTGTCTTTGATATGTTTTCTATCATGGTACTTTACGAATGAAATGAAATAAACCAATAGTCGTAAGACCTGACCAGTGCAAGAACCGGGATATGTACCTGAGTCTCTATCTGTGCTTGTCGTAAGAAGCGACTAACAGGATCGGGTGGTCAGGGTCCCTGACTTGGTTGATGCATGTCACCGATCCCAATTTTGTGGAATATTGCTGAGTGCGGCGTTAAACAACCAACAAACTATCATCTCTATCTAATATTCCAGCTATATGACGACGGTCTGTGAATAATCAAGTCCGGACCAGATAATCCAGTGATGGTATCATGAGAATCGATCCACGCATTTGGGATACGATGACATGCATCAACCAAGTGTAGCGAGCCTGACCTCACGATCCCGTTAGTCGCGACTTACGACAAGCATAGTCGCCTTTTACGGCATGGGTTGCTGAAGACCTATTCTACCCCGGATCTTCACGGGTACCCTCCTTAATATGGCTGGTATAATATGCATGAGGCGTGACATGCAACACACTCATTATCTGAATAACTGCTAAATCCAAAATAACTAAACATAATCAGTGTCTCAAAAGTCCCTGAAATGTAAATATACCTGTTTCTTACCGATTCTTCCGTTTCCTGTGGACACCACCCGGGCACTGCATCCAGATCACATAAATCCCTGACGATAGGCCTGTCATGGCTTGTCCTCAGTCTCTTCATTGGTATCGGTGGAGACGGTGTAGGTGGGAGAGACCGAAGCTGGTTCTGGGAGATGTCATCAATGTAAGTATACTGTGAGTCATCAGGTACACCCTCTAGGTATTCCATATCATTAGCACTCCAGTGTCGGTTCATTGGGATCGGTTGTTTTTTGGGTGGAAACTTGGTCATCTGCTGCATGTCAGAGTAGGATGCATCCTGTTCTTCATCTTCAGCACTGAATCGTGCGTACACGAGTCCATCTGAGTTCATCTGAGATGGCATTTCTGCAGGCATGCTCTCCGACCGATTCATTGCCATGTACTCGCTTAATTGCACATGGGGTAATCCTTGTGGTGGGTTGACGCCTGAAGAGGTTGAGAACCCAAAATACCCATTGCTGCTCTGTTGAATCACTAAAGCGACTGTCTGGTGTCTATTAGAATTTTCACTCTCCGTTGAACTCTCCATAGGCTCACCCTCCATTGCACTATCCTGTTTAGATGTCATTGACCCACTGTTTCCTCTGTAACTAAGGTATCCATCAGCATCAGTGTCTATAACAGTAAAAGCTGAAGCATCACTACTCGATCTGCTACGACTGTCAGTATCAATTTCCATCAGCGAACTCTGCGATGCAAATGTTGCATAGCCATGGCTGTCCTTTGAAACAACACACTGAGCAGGAGGTCTCTTAAACTCGTCTGGAACTGACTTTGGTCTCTCCTTCTCTTCCTTACTGTCTCTTTTAGCAGGAACAGTAATGGGTTCACCTTTCTGCCTTAACACAGGAAGAGAATGCGACCCATGCATACCCTGGAGTTCTCCTTTCTCCTGAGCCACAACATCTATATAACCATCCTTCCTTTGCTGAAGAACACACGGCTTGGGCTTTACATTCGTCATAGGCATTCGTGGGAAGGAGGAAGGTGGGGGCATTCTGTCATGACTAACATAAATTTCATTTTTCACACATGGCAAAGGCTTTGAATGAGGCATAGATGATGCCATAGAGCTTGGGCTTTCTGGACGAAATGTCGCAGACTGGTTTGAAAATCGGAGCACAGGGTGTGTATGAGGAACGTAATCAGACACTTTTGGTGTGTGCCTATTTGGCTTAGAGTCTACTGACTTCCTCTGCGGCTCACATCTTTTCATTAGTGTAATGTCATCCTCATCCTCAAAGGATGCGGATCTGAAATGATCAGGTTCGAATAGGTACCCTTTTGGGTAAGTACCCGAGGGCAGTGTTCTTAGAGTCGGATACGATTCAACCACTGAGCAAGATGGCTTCTTCAACAACGTTTGACGGTCCACATGTGATGAACTACATGACCATTCAAAACTTGGGAAATGATGCGGACTTGAGTTTGAGGAGCTTGGCAAGTTCTGACAAGGCAACGGCTTTATTGCAGATTCTCTCTCTGAGAGATTATTGTATCTGTCGTAAGTTTCAGGATGAGCATAACCTGTATTTGAATGGACTTTGGGTGCAGTGACAGAACATAGATTGTTAGATGTTGATGCTTCATCTGTCACTGGTATATTAAAAGGGAGCGATGTTGCCTGGGAAGTGGAACGGTATCCAGGGTCGTACCCACTTGGGTAACTTGGTGCACCCTCAGCCACACATGGTTTTGGAGTAGATATCTGGAAGCTGCCATAGACGCTTCTCTCGGATTCATCTGTAATTTCTCCTTTCTTAACAGATAGCTGTGTTCCCTGAAATAAAAGCGAGTTTAAATAAAATTAATAATTAAAATAAAAAAGTCTTCGCATCAAGAACAAATCTACAAAACAACATGACTGAATAATTAGTTCGAGTGGTAGAATTGTGTGAGTGGCGGTTGTACTTGTAGGCAGGATATCCTTACCCTTTTCGCGAACACCTGGCGCCAACACTGATTTTAAGAGATCCATGTATAATTTTGACTGCTATTTTGCCTTTTCTGTCCAATGGAATCGTGACTGATAATTTTTGGATTTTTTAAAAATTTCAACCCATTCTTATATCCACATATCTTAATCCGTGTAGTTTCATCAATGATCATGCTATTAGTTTCCACTTAATTCTGTGTCGTGAAGTTCAAAATAGTCCACAACGCTCAATGAGCCTAGACGCGCGGGGGCATTTAAGCTCGGTCTAAAGACCTGAGGTAATTTATACAGGCCACCTCACGAAATGCGTGCATTATTATTCGAGCAGCCAAAGAGACAATCCTGTGTGAGTTCGGTCTGAAGACCTGAGGTAATGTATACAGGCCACCTCACGAAATGCGTGCAATATTTTTCGAGCAGCCAAAGAGACAATCCTGTGTGAGCTCGCGACTCAAAGGTAAACAAGTCCCGTTACAGGGTAAGGATAGTTACAGAATAGTTAAAGACACGAGATCTGTTCTGTTTACAGGTAAAACAGTAACGCCATTATTATAAACATACCGAGTAAATTATTACATATTCTTGCTATAATAATTACATTGGTGCACAAACGACGTAGAAGTTAAGTATAGTTGGCAATTGTTATTGGTATGTGCTCATATATAATCAACTAACTCAGTTAACATCGCAATATCATATTAATCATTACAAAGTAGCAAATATCAATAAAGAAGAACGTGACATGACGGTGATAATGTTATTCTAACTCTGTGTAAGCGATTGATGACATACAATATAATATCAGTGTAAGGGACCCCAGGCATACAATAAGAAAAATGTTGATTGTACCTTAAGATGATAAGCAGGCGTTTGCCAGGTTATCTTGGGGTTTGGACCCGTAATAACGTAGCTTGGCAGGCCCGAGAGAACGTTTTCTAGACTTGCTGCCAAAGAAGAATCCTTCTTGGTGGTCACCGACAGGTACTTGAACTGTCCTCTTTCGTCTTCAATCTTGACGTTAAGCTGCATGGAATGTAAATCTGAAAGGGAAGGGTTCACAATCGTTTACAGTTATTTAACAACATCCATGCAGTGTTATATCTTCCCATCGGTGTCGGCACACCTTCATAACACGTGCCCTGCTTTTCAAACACATTGTCCAACAGAAGCTTCTATCTTCGTGTATGAGTAATAGTTGTTTGCAAATACCACTTCAAAATACCTCCATTGTCTACACCATGGATAGTTCAGGTATTCACTCAAAACAGAACATTTCGTTCCAGGTCAGTAGTTTTGAGACCGACTGGGCGTGCTCGCGGTTGGGGATTGACACAGTCCTCTGTAATTACATACATGTATAAGGGGTCGGGCTGACCTTTGACGAGTTGAAGGGACGTATCGGATTTAATGCTGGGGCAATTCACTGACATAGACACATATATAAAGACCATCTGACACATGCTGCTATTTAGGAAGGCGAAACTACCAATGATAGCTGAAGTCATTAACAATTCAAATCAGTTTGCTTTGAGTGTGACGGACCTGCCTGCACATTGTTGGATTAGAAACGGAAACAAATAATAAATACATAATCAAGCATCCTAAAATATGAGGTAAAGGCAAGCAAAAAAGTAATATTTTCACCAACACACCGAATTTCATTTTCAGCGTTGTTGCAGCGGCGTGTTTTCTGCAAAGGAATCTTCTATGCTACTTGAAGGAGGGCGATACAACGATCCCATTATTAAGCCTTCAGACAAAGCAGAGCAGGGTCGTATAACTACGGATATCTACGTCACAGGACCTGGCACTCGTTCCCAGGGTCATAAGGGGTCAGATGTAAATCACGTTTTGCCCTCGCTCTCCACTCTCTCCCCTCGGCTGTGCATGCAGCCTGTGTGGGCATTCCCCAGCCCGTGCATTCCCCAGAAATAAACAGCCCACATCATTTGTGATAGGAAAGGACACTGGGAGGTGTTGAAGAACAATGGTATAGCCTGCATGCTGTCAGGTGCCGGGGGGCGTTTCATGTCAGATGTTTTGATAGATACTGTATATTTCCCTAGCTCACAAGGACATGATTTAAATGCATCATGGCTACTGCTGACTCTGGTCGTATCACGAGTTGTTTGCACAGGCGTCGATCTATTTCCTTATGAAATGAATTTATGTGTACCGCACTTTATTCCCGGAAAAAGGGAAGTTAGACCATTCCTCAATAAATTATGTGTATTTTTTTTCATGGATAGTTCATGGTGACTCAATGATAGTGATTAATAAACATATGCTTATAATATAGACGTGCTCTTTAGCACTCGGAACGTGTACTCAACAGGCGTCATTCAAAATTAGCATATCTTTTTTGGCTTTAACAAAATCAGTAAATGCGCTTAAGTGTTACTGGATTTCTGGTCCATCACTTGATTGTCTTGTTGACCCTAGAAGGTCCGGGTTAGAAATGGTCTTCAGCAACCCACGCTTGCCATAAAAGGCGACTACGCTTGTCGTAAAAGGCGACTAACGGGATCGGGTGGTCAGGCTCGCTGACTTGGTTGATGCTTGTCATCAGTCCCAATTGCGTGGATCGATGCTCATGATATCAATCACTGGATTGTTTGGTCCAGACTCGGTTATTTACCGACCGCCATCATATACCTGGAATATTGCTGAGTGCGGCCTAAAACAACCAACCAACCAACCAAATGTTTGTCAGGCAGCAAACACATTTTTTGTGTGGAAGTTGTGCGAGTTGCGGGTGCTACCTGTAGAACCGGATATATGCTTTACGCGAACACCTGGTGTCATCACTGATTTTCCGTGATCCTTTTATATACTTTTAACTGTAATTTTGCCTTTAATGCCCAATGAAAATTTTTTGTCAGATGGTCGAGTCTAGTCATACTCTGACGTTAATGTTATATATTAACATGGTTTCGTCTCTTTTCTTTACTCACATTTCACATCAAATCACAACACCCCAACCAAACCCATATATATTGTTTGTTGTTTAACGCCACACCAAGCAATATTCCAGCTATATGACGGCCGTCTGTAAATAATCGAGTCTGGACCAGACAATCCAGTATACATTGTTTGTTGTTTAACGCCGCACTCAGCAATATTCCAGCTATATGACGGCGGTCTGTAAATAATCGAGTCTGGACCAGACAATCCAGTATAAATTTGTTTGATGTTTAACGCCGCACTCAGCAATATTCCAGCTGTATGACGGCGGTCTGTAAAAAATCGAGTCTGGACCAGACAATCCAGTATACATTGTTTGTTGTTTAATGCCGCACGGAGCAATATTCCAGCTACATGACGGCGGTCTGTAAATAATCGAGTTTGGACCAGACAATCCAGTATACATTGTTGTTTAACGCCGCACCCAGCAATATTCCAGCTATATGATGGCGGTCTGTAATTAATCGAGTTTGGACCAGACAATCCAGTGATTGAGATCATGAGCATCGATCCACGCAAATGGGATACGATGATATGCATCAACCCATCAGCAAGCCTGATCAACCGATCCCGTTGGTCGCCTCTAACGACAAGCATAGTCACCCTTTACGGCAAGCATGGGTTGCTGAAGACCTATTCTACCCCGGATCTTCACGGGTCGAAGTTAAATTAACAACAGTTATATCAATGCTATGTTTTTGAACGACGTTATCACACAAAATAATGGCCACTGTTGTTAGCTTTGTAATTAAAAATCATGTTAAAGGTAAAGAAGGAAGTTTCAAGAGGCAGATAATTTCTTATACGTACAAAATCCATCTGTAAAACACTGTATCACATTTGTTTCGACGGCACCCAAACGCGTTCATCCAGATCGACAACTTCTCGCTAAGTAATATTCCCAGGAGGAAATGGAAAATCAATGTTAAAGGTGAACATTTCCTGTAAAAGGCTTTTCTGAACAACCACTCCGTCCCGTAACCGGCCATTGTGCGGTTGGGTTTTACCATAAACTCGGTTTGTCATTAACACCTGCCGGGTGAATGCCATATCCGGTTTAACCTGAATCCTGTTACGGCTGCAAGCTCCATGCATGACATGAATCACGTGAATGATTATGAATAAGGGTGTTCTTGAAAGTGAAGGTAATGTGCACATTTAAACAATTTCATTTCCATAGATTTATATATGGTTCAAACTTTCTCAAGCGAAGATTGTCAAGTGTAAAGAAACATACTTAGTTATATACAACGAGTTTGCCTTTTACGCCAACAGAATCTGTGTCGGTCTGGCGTTAATGTTTTATATTATTTTGTAACATTTTCACATAAGCTGAGACAATAGTTTCTTCTTAATCTAGGGATGTGAACATTAGCCTAAACCTTTTAAAGAAGGACTAACGAGGTCAGGATCGGTAAACATGTAAGAACAGCAGAGTGGGCAAGCGGTCAAAAGCGCCATGCTAGCAAGCGCCGGGTGCTGAGATCTATCCCGCTAGTGCCCGGGTTGTTATTCAGCCTTGGGACGAATGTTTACAGGTCTTTACAGTGTTGTCACTACCCCTAGTGTACAGTACATACACCCTGTGCACTCAAAAGAACCCACTCGTCCGATTGTAGATGAGTGAGTGAGGGAGTTTTGTTTAACGCCGCTTTTAACAGTATTCCAGTTATATCGCGGCGTGTCAGCTTAATGTGGGAGGAAAGCTGGAAGTGATGCATGTCTCAGACATTCACCGCTTCGGTGAAACCCACGAGCACGGGTATGGTGCTCACAAACCCTGAAACTTAAACGGGGCGAACCGGGATTCGAACCCACAATCATAGGTTTCTGGTGTGCCTAAGGGTCGCAACTCTGCACAGCGAATCGCAGCGCCTTAGACGACTTGGCCACCCGTGCCACCCGTGCCACCTTAGACGCCTGGACCACCCGTGCCACCTTAGACGACTGTGCCACCCGTGCAACCTTAGACGACTGTGCCACCCGTGCAACCTTAGACGACTGTGCCACCCGCGCAACCTTAGACGACTGGACCACCCGTGCCACCTTAGACGACTGGACCACCCGTGCAGTTTAAAACAGCAATGGTTAGTTCCTCTTGTATATAGACGTGAAGGTTATTCAATTGTCGTGTTTCATCAAGTTCGTACGGAGTTTTAAGACAATTGTTTGAGTCATAAGATTTGTAATTAATCAAATTTTCCTGCCGTCCTCAACACGAGTTGTGCTAAAACACCTACGCTAAACTCAACCACGCTGAGTCTCAAGACTCTGGAGAATAAATCAAAAAGGGAGTCCAACTCAAGTCTAGAATGATTTGGCAAGTCTAGATTGTCTCAGCTCTACTCAATTAAGCATTCTTCTGGGATCCGTTCAGATTTTAGTTTTACGTATTTTGTACATGTTTATTCATAAATAATACAACTTTAATTCTGGGACTATATATAATGTTAATCTAGACCTAAATATGTAGTATTGCATACGTTAATCCATATTGTCGCGGATATGTTATGTATCTACTACTACCGCCTCCGTGGTGTAGTGGATAGAGTGTCTGCCTGGAGAGCGGAAGGCCGATGGTTCGGTCCCCAGGCCGCGTCATAACACAAGAGGACCGCCTCCGTGGTCTAGTGGTAGAGCGTCCGCCCGGAGAGCGGAAGGTTCGGGGCTCCATCCCCGGCCGCGTCATACCAAAAGACGTTAAAAGATGGTACTTGTTGTTACCCTGTCTAGCGATCGGCATTAAGGGGTTGAAGCAAGGACTGGTCGGCTCGGAGTCAGTATACTGTGTCTGAGTGGGGTATTCGTGTTAAACTGCGGCATGGTATCTCAGTGGGCTAGCACTATAAATCGGCATCAGTCCGGACTAGTACAAGCAGCCACACACACACACACACACACACACACACACGTGCATGTACGTCGCTATATAAGTGCAATAATCTTGGACGCGACGTTAAACCCAATTTCACCTCACCTCACATAACACAAGATGGTACCCGCTGTTACCCACCCGGCGTTCGCGTGAAGGGGATAACACAAGGGGTGGAGTCAGCACAACCCGTCTGAGGGGGTATCCATGTTGAACTGCGGAATGATATCTCAGTGGACTAGCACTATAAAACCGTCAGTCAGGACTAGTACATGCACCCACACACGTGCCTGCACGTCGCTGTGTAATTGAAATAATCTTGAACGCGAAGTTTAACGTTTCTATCTCACCTGAACATAATCTAAAATATTCATACTTACTTGTATCACCCCAAACGTCACCATTGTTTGATCTAACATAGCCTCTGCCTGAAGCCATCACCAAGGCCTGGTACATTCTTACGCATGCATGACTCGTATTACCACATCTATACTAGCAGCAACAGCTGTTACTGTAGGCGTGTCCAGGTATGTATTGAAAGTCTCCATAGAAACACACTTGTTCGGTCAATATGTAGTCAGACACACACGTTTCCATAACTGTACTAAGGCTGTGATCATCTATACTGTGTTTGTTTTGTTTGTTTTTTATTTAACGCCGCACTCAGCGATATTCCAGCTATATGACGACGATCTGTAAATAATCGAGTCTGGACAAGACAATCCAGTGATTGACGTCATGAACATTGATCCACGCAATTGGAATACGATAACATGCATCAACCAAGTCAGCGAGCCTGACCTCCAGATCCCGTTAGTCGCCTCTTAAATGCATTGTCAACTTTTACGGCAAGCATGTGGGTTGCTGAAGACCTATTCTACCCCGGATCTTCACGGGTCTCATCTATGCTAATTAGACATGATATACCTGTATATCGTGATTGTGATAGTAGCATTCATGTGCCTTTAACAATGTATATACGTCCATAATTACCCAATCTCCAGAGAAATCAATTTAGATTGCGTGCGTATTGACCGCGAAACAACCACGGGTTTTAATGTGTACAGTGCGAGACATATACCCTTAGGTTGATAAATGCCTTGTTCTGAAACTCATTAACCTTGGCGTCTTACTAATTACTCAAATTAACATGTAGTGAGTCATACTTGGCTTTCGGCCTCGCAACGCAACACATTCGCTTTATACTGATCTCCTTGAATATGTTGCCTATGCACGTATAACGCATGAGTCATTTCACTAGTTTATTAATGCTATTGATTGTGTTTGTATGTGTGGCACTCTCTATCCCAGCAGTTTAACGAGGCAGCCCTGCATCATGGCATCCCTGTTGCTAAGCTACAGGTAAATCATTGATTCGGAGGGACATGCGCAGTCAACTGATAGCAAATTCCAGTCAGGGCGTGGTCCTCATGCAAGCTTAAGGGTACTCCATGACACGAGGTCGTTACAGTGTCTGGGCAAATAGCTGATCGTGATCACGATGGCTTCCTTCGATGTAATTGATCAATTTACTAGAAATGCATAATTATACCAGAGACCATATAATTATATGGTCTCTGATTATACGTACAATAAGTACGATGTAACACCCGCTCGTATTGTTTCAATATCATAGAAATACAGATGTTACTAATTGAAGCACGCTCATTGATTTTAATATTTAAGTGTTTCGTATAAGAAGTAATTGAGTTTGTAGTGCATCTATATATATGTTTGAATAAAGTCTATGAAAATGTATTAATACACATCTTCAACACATATATTGTTTACCGAAGCTTAAACACTTCCCGGTGGTTATTTTATAGACACGGAGACAATTGTAACATGTTGTCATGTTGAACTTTAAAATCGACATTATAAATACTAAATTTCCGCTCTGTAGATTACTGTAAACGGTTAGCGTGTCAGATTGTAGATTTGAGTGCATAGTATTCGAAGCTAGTCATATGTCGATGAGTCACACAATAAAGTCAACATTACTGTGCTGCAGTACACGACAGGACATAATTTTATCCCCATGCATGTAGACATACATCTAACGTGCACCCGGAAGATGGGACAACTGTCCCCCTATTTTAAAGTATACTAGAAACATTATGCATTTTGAAGTTTTATAGGTGATCGGCTGTAAACGTATAGCATTTCTACAACTTATTTGGTGATATGTTGCAACAAAAATAATACGACTACCTAACTACATATGTGCATTCATTTAGATTGTATGTTAAGTGTCATCCCAGATGAAAAAAACCCAATGTATCCGCTCTTGCTGTTATAATATCATATTATGACACGTGTAAAAAACACCATACAATAATCTGTATTATAAATAACATTCCATATGATTTGTTCATAAAAACCTTGCACTTTACAGATGGGTTTATTAAGTGAAAGACAGGATCATATATCTGTGTGCTTTATGTCGGATAAACGATTATATGAGATTGAAAAGCATTTGATCGTGTTTGTCTTGTCAAATACAATTTCAAACAAAAAGAGATTTCAAAGGAAATGATAATCAGTTAACGGTTCTAATTCATTAATAAGTCATTGATATTGACCACAATAATGGAATTACATATTCATTCAACAATAGTAAAATATTAACATGTAAATTCTGCAGGTATTTTTTGTTTTTGAATAACCATTATAATCAATAACAACAATCTCTATCACCAATTTCAAAAAGGCCCATCAGTAATATTTATATGTACAGTTCTGTGTCTTTAAGCTCAAACAATAAGCGACATAAGGAAATCAATGAGATAGCAATTCCCAGGACATGCTTCCTGTCGCAAGTTACCTAACATTATCGTAACAGCGGCATGAACACCAGGAAGTGATATCGGTAACAGCTCGTCAATTCCATCCACTCTATTGTTCGTGCTCATGGCGATTATCTGCCAACACGGCCAGTTGTCACTCCAGCGTATAATGTACCCCTGGGTGGTTACAGCCATACTAAATCCTATTAGACCTTTTGCAGTGATTTACTAATGCTTCGTGAAGATTGTTTGTAATGTGGATTACATTTTTAAGCTTCATGATACAGAATTGTCTTTCATTGTTAAGGTCAAACACCTTTAACACAGCGTATGTAATAATAAAAACAATTTGTGTGAATGGTAGAGTGAACAATCGAGGCAGCACAAGCTGATACTGTCCAAATGTTCAATTTTCTCATGTGTAATCACATCACAACGCTGCAAAGAAAATTAGATAATAAATATCTCTAAAATAAATGTATTTCTCCTGATATGCAGTGGGAGATTTTGAGCACATTTTTTGTGTGCAATGTTCATGTTTCAGAAGACAATATTGGCATAACCTGTCTTCAAAGGGTATGTCATAGAGTATACCAATATTCACTGCATGTCTAAAGCTAAATGTAAACATAATTTCATGATCTATAAATCTTCATTCAACCTTTCACCAAGGGAATACACGGTATTTGTAGTTTCAAAGTAATATTTCTTGTCACGGTGGTCAATATACGGAATGAAAGCGAAGGGCGTATCTGTCTACTCTACAAGCGCGTTATCCGTTCATCATTTCCGAAATGACTAAATGACCCTTCATAGGGTTTGGTCGAGTTACGTTTGGTGTTCGAAGAAATGTGTTACAGATAACCATTTAGAATCATGAGTCAGTTCAGTTCGACCTACTGTTCTATTATTAAAACCCCGATGAACAAATCCTTTCCCTTCACCCAAACATCAGCTTGTGTGTAACCAAATATTATGAGCATCACGTCAATTAGATTTTTATATTGAATTCATGATCATTTGAACGATATGAAAAAATCAACAAATAGCGCGTTACTTTGTAATATTTGAAGTGTAAAATAAATAAATAATATATTTCAATAAAGATATATAATAGAAGAAATAATTCTGGTTCCTGAGGTGATTAATTAAGAATACCTGTAAAGAATTCATGTTTTCATGGAAAATTCATTGGGAGTAAGGATTCCAAAGGAAACAATGAAATGAACTCGAGGAGAAGAATGAATAATTCATGACATTGGTGTGGCATTGTCACTTGTCATTGTTATTATGAATGACTCATAGAAAACGATTTTTCTTATGAAACTGTGCCTATACATTAATTGATTATTGCCTTAATTTCCCGTTCTGAAGACAGTCGTGTTTGGATAGAACTCGCAGCATTGTTACAAACAGATCGAAATTTCTCTTTGTGAAAATTACATGCCATTATTGAGATTGATCAAGCATGGCCAAGCAAATATTATAAATACAAGCGACGAAAACATTTCAATAATCATCAGAAATCTCTTCTGGAAGCAGAGTCCATTGTACGATTCTGACATGGGCATGCGTTTATGAATCACTGTGAAATATTGATGTACCAGGTGTTTGCGAAAAGATGATCATATCCTGCCCTAAGGGTGGACCCCGTCACAAACACATGCACAGGCAGGTCAATTATTCAAATGTGTTAACACTGGAAATTTTATTTTTATTTTGTCAAAAATGTGTAATATGTTGAAGGATAACATTACACCCGTCACCTTTGCAGAGGGGAACACCGGTACATAATAGCGTTCTCAGCAAAGACATTGCATGATTTTGGCCCCGAGGCCATCGACTGACCAGTGCTCTTGCCCAAACTAATCATATACTACATTTAATATGAAACTGTTTTGCAACAGATATCATGCTTTCAGTATTTTACATCCTTCATAGAATATTGTAAGTCGTATACTTGTTTTATGCAATTTTATATTAAACGTAATATATATTCAGAAATCATAACTATAGACACTTTTAAGGGTGACAGGTGAATAAGGTTTTATTCACTGCTAGATTACTTGACAACGTGAGTCATATAACAATAGATGGTTAAAGATTGAATATATTCGCACATATAGTGAGTCACTTCAACAGATGTTACATGGATACATATTTTCACGATGCCAATCAATATACACGAACAATATAAAAAGTTCCAATTATTCATTCAAACATACAAATACAAAATATACTTGATAACCTGCATATTATATCAGGGTAAAACAACTTTAATACACCATGAGCGTTAAACAAAACATGAGGCTCAGATATAATTTCTACACGTACCTTTGCATGCTTTCACTACGAGATCGACACAGTCCTCTCTATTCTGTCGTCTCAATGCATTCAGAAGGACGAAGACGGTGCTCCCACTTCTTTTACCCCAATCTCGGAGCATACGACATCCTGGAAATACCTGAGCAACCTGCGCATGGCGTCTGATCTGCTCCAGTTCAGCTACAGAACTGATACCTAGCTCTTCCGCCACCCCTTCCCAATTGCCGGTCACCCCACGGACCTCATTGAATAGCTGCAACCCCAGGTTATCCAGTGCCTGACCGGGTAGCTGATCCACCCGCAGATCCAAAATCTGTGGGGACAGATTTTCGATCGAGGACACCCGTCTCTCGAGATCCATCCTCCAACTCTCGCTCATGATGAAAAATGTAGTCCGTTCGTATCTATACAGATATAAAGTCCTTCTTGGAAAGTTATCTTTCAATCGCGGAAGTCCCTTTGGATGACATGCCCGACCTCAATCGGCCTCGTCACACCGCAACAGGTCCACGGTCACATCGTATCGATATAATGTCGGGATGTGTCATCTGGCGTCTAATCAAGTCATTCCCTCTTTTTCATCATAGCTTCTGTTGATATTGAACACTGTTCGCCGTTGTAAGCGAGTGTTTACTGTTTCGCCGAAAGGTGTTGTGACTTGAAACATGCCTACACACGTCACAAGAAGACTGGTTGCTGATTGGTTGTTGTAAATAGGTCGGGGGAAGTCGTTCTATTGTCAACACAATACGTCATGACCAAGAGCAGGTCGTGTGCATGAACTTTTACCGATCGTCTTGCGACACGCTCTGATTGACACCATGTAAAGAGAATTTTTTTAAGCTACACAGATGAAATTCTGAGGAAATAATGTCAAAGCGAACGGTTTAATACAGATGTATGTTTGTTGTGTGTTCATGCTTTTATGCTGGTTTTGTGGATGGCATGGGTGGATACAGGGGGGGGTGCGGGGGTGCGCACCCCCCCCCCCTTTATTTCGAAAAAAATCTTTATTTCTGTATAAATTACCACCAAAGACAATAAATAGATCTTAATTGTGCTGTAGCCGCCCATGGATGGATGTAACTACACGTAGTACCATACAGCGAAACTTCACTGAGCCGGCCTGTTTCAGTTAATCTTCTGAATGAATGAATGAATGAATGAATGAGCGAATGAATGAATGAATGAATGAATGAATGAATGAATGAATGAATGATATATTTACAGATGTACTTCCTTTGAATGTTTTAAGTCTATTTATTTTTACAAAATGTGTGAACCTGGATTGGTAGACAAGTAACGACTTATATTCATACCGCTTTAGTTTTACGTACAATGTCATCAATTATAATGTACAGTCAAGAGTAAGTAAGGTAATTATTGAGCATAAAGACACAGTTGTCGACTCTGAAGAGAAACGTTGTCAGCAAAAATCAGATACATGTGAGATTAAGCGATAGTGTGCTCTTAAAAAAATTTAAATCTAGATTTTCCATGATTTGTCACGCCTTCCTAAAATGCTGTTCAAAGTGAATTCACTAACACTTGTCAAGAAAACGGAGTTAGTTTAGGAGATTTCTACTCTGCATTAAACCGATCTGGTATCCATTATGACCTACTTCAACGAACACAGCGTTGTGGATCAACAAGGAAGTTGACTGAGGTAAATATGTACCTGTTTTCTTTAATGAAATACATGATATCGAGACCGCCTCCGCAGTCTAGTGGT
Organism: Haliotis rufescens; assembly: GCF_023055435.1. Classification (NCBI taxonomy): domain Eukaryota; kingdom Metazoa; phylum Mollusca; class Gastropoda; order Lepetellida; family Haliotidae; genus Haliotis; species Haliotis rufescens. The sequence goes on from NW_025963846.1 coordinate 22,983, forward strand.
AGAGGTCAGATTTTTTATCCCCTGTCCCGTCATATTAAAAGACTCGGCTCGGAGTCAGTATAATGTGTTTGAGTGGGGTATTCATGTTAAACTGCAGCATGGTATCTCGGCATTAGTCCGGACAAGCAGCCACACACACACACACGCACACGCACACACGCACGCACGCACCCACAGACACGCACACGCACACGCACACACACACACACACACACACGTCGCTATGCAATAATCTTGGACGCGACGTTAAACCCCAGTTTACCTCATCTCGCATGCTCTGTAATATATATATCGCCAGATCCTGTGAGGTGAGGTAAAATGGGGTACATGCTTGGCAAATTATAAGCATATGATGTTTGCAGTAGTTGTTTGTTTGTTCCACGCCGCTCTCAACTAAAGTACAGATTTATGACGGCAGCATGTCTGTTTGGTTTAGTTGTTGTTTAACGCTGCACTCAGCAATATTCCAGCTATATGATGGGTCTTCAGCAACCCATGCTTGCTGTAAAAGCATCTATGCTTGTCATAAGAAGCGACTCACGGGATCGGGCGGTCAGGCTCGCTGACTTGGTTGATGCATGTCATCGATCCCAATTGATGCTCATGATATCAATCACTGGATTGTCTGGACCTGACAATCCAGTGGTCATGAGCCACGATCCTAGCAAGTGGGATCAATGACATGCATCAACCAAGTCAGCGACCCTGACCACCCGATCCCGTTAGTCGCTATATGGCTGGAATAATGCTGATGCGAGGTGAATGTTTTAACATACACACTTGTCACCTGTAACAAGCACGGGTTGTGGAAAACCTATTCTCTTCCCGGATCTTCACGGGGCCTTGGAGTAAGTAAACATGGAAAACTGAACATGTGATGTAAATGTATACAGAAGCATGGCATTGCATAAACAATTACCCGTGAAGATTCCGGGGTAGAATAGGTCTTCAGCAACCCATCCTTGCCGTAAAAGGTGACTATGCTTGTCGTAAAAGGCGACTAACGGGATCGGGTGGTCAGGCTCGCTGACTTGGTTGATGCATGTCATCGGTCCCAATTGCGTGGATCGATGCTTATGATATTAATCACTTGATTGTCTGGTCCAGACTCGATTATTTACAGACCGCCGTCATATAGCTGGAATATTGCTGAGTGCGGCGTTTAACAACAAACCAACCAAAAAACCCAACCATAAACAATATTTATGTCCACAATCGTGTTTACATGTACCTTACCTCAGAACTAGCTTAAATAACTGTTCTCGGCCGGAAGAGCGGTAAGTTGTCATACGCAGCTATTTAACCTAAAGGCAGCGGATAACGCTTGCAAAGTTTGAAGGGAGTTTGCGCTGTGATCAGATCAGATTGATTTTTGTATGTAATGGCGGTGTTATTATACCCATTGCACAAAACACGACTAGTTTGATTTGTTGGTTGTGTAACGCGGCACTCAGCATTATTTCAGCTATATAACGGCGAATAATCGAATATGATCCAGACAATCAAGTGACTGATATTTGAGCAACGGTCCGCACCATCTGGGTACGATGACGCGTGATATATCAAGTCACCGAGTCAGACCATCCGATCCATTAACCTGTTACGACCAGCATAGGTTAGTGGGGACCAGTCCTAACCAGAATCTCCTCGGGAGGCATGTGGGAACAGAAACCGAAACAATGAAAAATAAGCATGTGTACAAAAGCATACAAACCTCGGATATATTAAAGTAGATTTTTACATTTTCCTCACGCATTGCGAACTGGAGAAAACAAAAATTTGATTTTCTTTGTTCCTGTAATTTCACTCATGCCCAAATAACACATATTTTCGGGCATTCTAGCACAAGTGTTGGGAACTATACAAAGAAAACATATATAGACGACCCGTGAAGATCCGGGGTAGAATAGGTCTTCAGCAACCCATGCTTGCCGTAAAAGGTGACTATGCTTGTCGTAAGAGGCGACTAACGGGATCGGGTGGTCAGACTCGCTGACTTGGTTGATGCATGTCATCGTATCCCAAGTGCGAGGATTGATGCTCATGATGTTGATCACTAGATTGTCTGGTCCAGACTCGATTATTTACCTACCGCCGTCATATAGCTGTAATATTGCTGAGTGCGGCGTTAAACAACAAACCAACCAACCAACCAACATATATAGACAGCGACATCTATGATCTGTGCAAATATCGGATATGACAAATTTCAGTGTGATTTGCACGGGTTACATGGTGACATAATATCCGGAGATGACTGTATTGACTGCATGGAAAAATACATTTTATACATTCAGACTGAAAATATTTATAAGACATTGAAACTTCAAAATGTGATTTGTTTGGACCAGCACCAGACCCCCCGATCCCCCTTTTATATCGACCCTTACTCGGGATCTATAGAACACGGAATCCCCACAGTGCATCGGCTCAAGTATATTTGTTCTGTCGTATTTAATATGTACACGTTGACTCTACACACTGTTGGATATGCAAATATGATTAATGAATATTCAAAATTGTTTATTCATTATTCATAAGGTTCAACAGTATTAATTATTCATAAGGTTCAACAGTATTCATTATTCATGAAGTTCAACAGTATTCATTATTCATGAGGTTCAACAGTATTCAGTATTCATGAAGTTCAACAGTATTCATTATTCGTGAAGTTCAACAGTATTAATTATTCATGAAGTTCAACAGTATTAATTATTCATAAGGTTCAACAGTATTCATTATTCATGAAGTTCAACAGATTTAAGTATTCATAAGGTTCAACAGTATTCATTATTCATGTGGTTCAACAGTATTCATTATTCATGAGATTCAACAGTAGTCATTGTTCAAGAGGTTCAACAGTAGTCATGATTCATAAGGTTCAACAGTTTACATTATTCATGAGGTTCAACAGTATTCAGTATTCAAGAGGTTCAACAGTTTTCATTATTCATGAGGTTCAACGGTATTCAGTATTCAAGAGGTTCAACCGTATTCATTATTCACGAGGTTCAACAGTATTCATTATTCAAGAGGTTCAACAGTATTCATTATTCATGAGGTTCAACAGTATTCATTATTCAAGAGGTTCAACAGTATTCATTATTCATGAGGTTCAACAGTATTCAGTATTCAAGAGGTTCAACAGATTTCATTATTCATGAGGTTCGACGGTATTCAGTATTCAAGAGGTTCAACAGTTTTCATTATTCACGAGGTTCAACAGTATTCATTATTCAAGAGGTTCAACAGTATTCATTATTCATGAGGTTCAACAGTATTCGTTATTCATGAGGTTGAACAGTATTCATTATTCATGAGGTTCAACAGTATTCATTATTCTTGAAGTTCAACAGTATTCATTATTCAAGAGGTTCAACAGTATTCATTATTCAAGAGGTTCAACAGTATTCATTATTCATGAGGTTGAACAGTATTCATTATTCATGAGGTTCAACAGTATTCATTATTCATGAAGTTCAACAGTATTCATTATTCAAGAGGTTCAACAGTATTCATTATTCATGAAGTTCAACAATATTTATTATTCATGAGGTTCAACAGTATTCATTATTCTTGAAGTTCAACAGTATTCATTATTCAAGAGGTTCAACAGTATTCATTATTCATGAGGTTGAACAGTATTCAGTATTCATGAGGTTCAACAGTATTCATTATTCATGAAGTTCAACAGTTTTCATTATTCAAGAGGTTCAACAGTATTCATTATTCATGAAGTTCAACAATATTTATTATTCATGAAGTTCAACAGTATTCAGTATTCATGAGGTTCAACAGTATTCATTATTCATGAAGTTCAACAGTTTTCATTATTCAAGAGGTTCAAAAGTATTCATTATTCATGAAGTTCAACAATATTTATTATTCATGAGGTTCAACAGTATTCATTATTCAAGAGGTTCAACAGTATTCATTATTCATGAGGTTCAACAGTATTCATTATTCAAGAGGTTCAACAGTATTCATTATTCATGAAGTTCAACAGTTTTCATTATTCAAGAGGTTCAACAGTATCCATTATTCATGAAGTTCAACAATATTTATTATTCATGAGGTTCAACAGTATTCATTATTCTTGAAGTTCAACAGTATTCAGTATTCAAGAGGTTCAACGGCATGCATTATTCATGAAGTTCAACAGTATTCAGTATTCAAGAGGTTCAACAGTTTTCATTATTCATGAGGTTCAACAGTATTCATTATTCATAAGGTTCAACAGTATTCAGTATTCATGAGGTTCAACAGTATTCAGTATTCAAGAGGTTCAACAGTATTCAGTATTCAAGAGGTTCAACAGTATTCAGTATTCATGAGGTTCAACAGTATTCAGTATTCAAGAGGTTCAACATGAACGAGGTTAGGATATACGTATAAGCATATGTGAACGGCAAATGCGATTTTTTTAGAAAAATCAGTTTCCGTATGATGGAACTAGTTATTTCATTCATAATTGTATAGATGAATAGATACGCGGAAAAGAGAAGTGAATCAGAACAGAACAGGACACAACTTTATTCTCTCAAGGCTACATAACAAAGCGTATAATGAAGTTGTTATCAGAGATCAATATGCAAATATCTGGCCCCAAATTAAAAATAATTTATCAGAGGTACGTGGTGCCACCGACCAAGTTCCAATGGTAATCGTCGGTTTGAAAGTCTTAACTGTAGTGAAGAGTAAATACACTCTTCAAAAAAAGAAACGCGTCGTTAAAAAATAAGGATATTTACTAAAGCGGATGTAAAAGTATCTACATAGAATATGCGTGAACACAATCAAATGAAATTAGACACAGTGATCGCCAAAAGCATTGTCGTCATTGTCAGCATTAATTCAGTTTAATCATTGCACATGTGTAGCCACAAGGGGGGCGTCATGGTCAGTACTTGGTCACACCACCTCTTGAAGTCGTCACTGCTCGTAACCTTGGCACTGGTTGCACAAGTCGTCGGATTTTTTCGTGGGGAATTCTTCGCCATTCTTCCTGTAAGGCTTTTGCGAGTTGTGCCAGTCTGTAGGAAACGCTGGTGACGTTGACGGACGCGTCGATCAAGTTCGTCCCACAAATGTTCAATCGGGTTGAGATCAGGCGATTTGGACGGCCATGGAAGGACATTGATGTTCTCATTAACAACTTGAAGGAAATTAACTGTTGCACGTGCTGTATGGGGCCGAGCGTTGTCATTTTGGAACAGCTCCCTCTGGCGGTCCAAAGTTGGGAGGAGGTGAGGACGCAGAATTTGGTCTATGTATCGGTTTGCTGTAATATTGCCCTGGACAACCACTAACTGTGATCTAACCGTGTAGGATATGGCTCCCCACACTATGACACTCCCTCCACCAAATCGGTCCACCTGTCGAACGCAGTTCGGCGCAAAACGTTCATGTCGACGTCGGTATACACGTTGTCTCCATCCCGTCGTTGATGAAGAAAACGTGACTCTTCGCTGAACCAAACGCGTCGCCAGTTCCTGAGATCCCATACCTGTACTCTGTTGCACCACCGGACACGTCGTTGACGGTGTAGACGTCGCAAGACAGGTCCAACTTTTGGACGTCTCGCTCGAATTCCCATTTCCCTCAGACGATTTCTGATGGTTTGGTCGGAAATTCTTCGCATACCAGGCACTTGTCCTGCAGTGTCCGTTGCTGTAGCAAATCGATACCGAAGTTGATGCAACCGGATGTACCGATCCTTAGCAGGGGTGGTCACTATTGGTCTTCCACTTTTGGGATGATCTTGAGTCGAAGTAGTGCGGGTATATCGATCCCATAGTCGAGATATGGTGCTTGGGTGAACGTTGAAGTGTCTTGCAACGGCAGACTGGGACTCCCCTGCTTCCAAACGTCCAATGGCGATATTTCGGTCAGCTGCAGTTAATCTTGGCATTTTTCGATCTCCGATCACGTCAGAAAATTCGTAATGAACTGATGAATTTTGTACGGTCTTTCATAGTCAGTGTCTCTACTCTTGTTTCCAACATTTTGCACGTGCATTGTGCTGAAAACTTTTTCTGAAAGCAATTTCCGTGCATCCTTTGCATTTTTGCTGATAAACGTTTACAAAAAACATTTTGAGATGTGTTTGCGCGCAGTGCACAACAAACATGACATGATTAACAGGAAACAAACATAAGAGTTGGAATTCTCAAAACACCTATGCGTTTCTTTTTTTGAAGAGTGTACATTTATTGGTAGATTTTGCAAATAAAATTTTTCTCAATATTAATTATCTTATAGAATGCGCTCTTTGATGAGGAGTCTATGTCAGATTTCCATTTTTAAATATCTTGGTCTTCAACACAATTTTGTACTTTCAATTTCGGTTCATTTGTTTTTTCTATTGGATGAGATGTTAAAATGAAATTGTTTCCTGTCTGGGGGAGAATATTTTGAATACAAATGAGCAATTTGTTTTCTGTTTTTTTTGTTATACATATTTATCTTTTAAATGTTTTTGCCCACTTGCTCATTTTAGAGAACCCATCAGTGTATATATAGGAGTGTGCTTACTTCCATGTTCCGATATAGGGGTGTGTTTTTCTTTACTCGAAGTAATTTTCTTATGAAAGTCAGGTAAACATTTTCAATCATATGGAACCACTAATGTTAGTATATGACTTACAATGGTATCATAAGCTTGAGTTGGGAACTTTACAGACAGGTTGTTAGTTCATAGATTATGATATTTGACAGTTCATAGCCTTAAGGTCTTTTTCACAAAGTGATAGTGTTGTTGATATGAAAGTGCATCTTTTATGGAATATATCTCAAAGATAATCATACCCTTTAAACATTATTAATATTGTTATTTTGTAAGATAAATATATTTTCATATTCTTTCTTTTTCCATTGAATATTATAATTTTCAAGATTTATGTTATTCTTTCATCCATCCCAATATTCGCTTAAAACATGCAATTGTTTCTGTAATTCCAGTTTTGTAGAAACTACAACATCTTTCCTGGGCCAGAGCGTTAACTGACTTTATAGCTAAAATGGAAAGAATTATCATTAAACCGCCCGCATGTTATCAGAAATGAGCGGGCCACTGTAACTTGATAATGCCCTCATATTACTTGACGACGGGCCATTATCACGCCCGTTGTTAGGTGACGTCAAAGGATAGGATCGGTGACGTCACGTTCAATAGTGACGTCATCTGATTAGTTCTATGACGTTTCCATATAGTAAAAGTGGGTAAGTGACATTCGTGTTGATTGCAGTAAATGTTTCAAACACGATATTGTTGTTTCTTTTTATTTGATAAAAAATTCCATCCATTTTAGCTATAATAACGGTAACGATATTTTTCTGGGCATTATCATTTGCAGAAGCTCTCGGTCTTTTCAACTGCCCTTCTTCGTCGGGCAGTTAATGGAAGACCTCGGGCTTCTGCAAATGATAATGCCCTGAAAAATAGCGTTACCCTTATATTATAGCTGAAATGGATAGAATTATCATTAAACCCCCGCATGTTATCAGAAATTCTACCATGAATTTGGAATTTACTGGATTCTGATTGGTCAATCAGAGGCTATTAAATCACAATAAACCCCCTCTGATTGAAACTGCTGGTTTGACGGCCACATCACTGCGGAAGCTAATATTCATGGAATAGTACTATTTTCAGTCATTGTTGGTAGGCATAACCACGCTAAACTTAAAATTTGAAACCTCACGCTGCGCGTTCGGTTCCAAATTCAATTAAGCGGGGTTAAATCTACAGGTAACCTAGCTCTACATTGAAAACACAGTATGTTTATCTCCTAATCAGCGGGCTACTATAAGAGTAACGCTATTTTTCAGGGCATTATCATTTGCAGAAGCCCGAGGTCTTTCATTAACTGCCCGACGAAGGAGGGCAGTTGAAAAGACCGAGGGCTTCTGCAAATGATAATGCCCTGAAAAATAGCGTTACCGTTATTATAGCTAAAATGGATGGAATTTGTTATTAAATAAAAAGAAACAACAACTTCGGTTTTGAAACATTTACTGCAATCAACACGAATGTCACTGACAAACTTTTACAAATATGGAAACGTCATAGAACAAACCAGATGACGTCACTATTGAACGTGACGTCACCTATCCCTATCCTATGACGTCACCTAACAACGGGCATGATAATGGCCCGTGGTCAAGCAATATGAGGGCATTATCAAGTTACAGTGGCCCGCTCATTTCTGATAACATGCGGGCGGTTTAATGATAATTCTATCCATTTTAACTATAATGTAACTTGTTAATGCCCTTAAATTGCTTGACGACGGGCCATTATCACCCCCGTTGTTAGGTGACGTCATAGGGTAGGGATAGGTGACGTCACGTTCAATAGTGACATAGCTTGTTTGTTCTATGGAGTTTCCATATTTGTTAAAATAGGTCAGTGACATTCCTGTTGATTGCAGTGATTGCAGTGAGATTGTTTCAAAACCGATATTGTTATTTCTTTTTATTTGAAAACAAATCCCATCAATTTTAGCTGTAATAACGGTAACGCTCTTTTTAGGGCATTATCATTTGCAGAAGCCCGAGGTCTCCCATTAACTGCCCGACGAAGGAGGGCAGTTGAAAAGATAAGATAATGCCCTGAAAATAGCGTTACCCTTATAATATAAGTCCAGTTTGTTTCCACCCTTGCCGAACTAGGAGCTATATTTTGGCTGGACTAACGAGTAATAGTATTTAAATTAACATATCTCGCAAATCACGTGAAGCACGTGCACATGTTCACAGGGAATAGGTAAGTTGCATTCCAGCTATGTGTTCCCAACTGTTTTCTGCTGTTTAGCAAATTTGTTGAAAACCATTATTTATTTGGTGGCGTTTCGAGGTTCGGTCTTGACTGCCGTCGAGTTCGGACGTCTTTTGCTTCTCAGCAACTTGTCTAGTGTTATACAACACACTTATTGTTTATGATACTTCCTCTTTTGTTCTTTGGCTTTTGATTTCTCTTGTGTTGGAGTGCATTCAAACTTTTAATTTCTATTTGGTGTTTGCTGATTGTTACAGTCAGTTGTTGGGGATTGTCCTCGACAATGGCTGACAACAGAATGGAATGTGAGGAAGGATTTAAAGTGGTGGCTTCAGGGAGGAAGCGAATCGGCCGTATTCCAGATGGTACTTCTAAAAAAGCCTGTGTTGCCAAGCAACCAAATACTGTCCCTCCTACTGCAAGGTCTGATCTTACTTTTGTCTTTGATGAGCCAGCGCGGGTCAAATCAACCACTGTTATCTTCAAAGCCGATGTAGATGAATATGATGATGGTTCACCGACCCTCTGTCAACTTATGACACAGCGTGCTTTGGCTAGAGCCTTGGCTAAGATCACTACAGAAATAGTCAGTGTTAAGCGGATGGCCAGGGGAGATGTTAGTGTCACTGCAAAAACCGTTGAGGCTGCCAAAACACTTTTGCAAGTCACAGAACTTGATGAACATTTTGTCACCCCTCATGAGCCTGAATCCTTAATGAGAACACGTGGAGTCATCTATGGTATTGATCTGGATATTGAGATGAATGAAATTGAGGACGAGTTGAAACCTGTGTTACCTCTAATGTGCTCTGCTGTGCGTCTGACTCGTGGGCCTGATAAAGTTCCCACCAAATCTGTTCTTCTTACATTTACTGGCCAGTCTTTACCGGATCATGTTGTCATTTTCTTCCAGAGATTTCCAATCCGGATATATGTTCCTCCTGCTCTTCGATGCTTCAAGTGTCAGTCCTTTGGGCATGTCTCTGCTAAGTGTAGAAGCACTCATCATGTGTGCGCTAAATGTGGAGGGAAGCACAAATACGAGGAGTGCAATGAAAGTTCCCTTAAATGTAAGAACTGTGGTGGTGCACACTCTGCGGCATATAAAGGTTGCATTAAATACCAGGAAGCTGTCCAGATTCAGAAAGTCCGAGTGGAGGGTAAGTTGTCTTATTCTCAGGCTGTTCGACAGGTGCGTGGAGATTTTGATGTCGCTCAGGTTCCAGCAGTCCCTAAACCACCTCCTGCAGCTAAACCACTGTCTCAGGTTGTTACAATTTTAGATGTTGTGTCTTCTCCAGTCATGGCGACTGCTAGTACTCAGACTGAGACTCTTGAAGTTGAATGTCAGACTGATCCTGTTGTTGACATCATGCCTGAATCATCTTGCAAACCTCTATTTAACAATGTCTCTCCTGTTGACTTTCTCAACTTTGTTATTTGTATAGTTGCTAATCTTGGCACTACTCGTGCATTCAAGTCTGATGGTCTTCAGACGATAGCGTCAGCTGCCCAGTCCCTCTTGGGGTTAAGATTGTCCCCTGATGATCTGACGAGCATGGTTAAGGGTCAACAATGGAAGTCTTAATCCATCCTTCTTATGGATCTCTTGATGCTATATCACTCAGTGCTAACGGTCCAGGATTTAAAGTTTGTATTAAGTTTTGACCCAGATGTTTTGTCTTCAGGAGACATTCTTAACTCCTAACCTAAAGCGTGTGGCAGTTTCACTACTCTATGAACTATCTAGGTACTTAGCAAACCTTTATTATGGGCAAGGTGTACATGGGCCTAGTTGCCCGAACACCTATAAAACTTTCTAAAAATCAATTGGTGGCGTTTCTTTTGCCCGCTAGTTTATATATGTTTGTATGCGTATTCGAGAATGCCCCTTCCCCTCACTAGCAGTGTGCACCGGCATCTCGAAATGTACATTAGCTGAAACGCGTGGTCCAGCTGTTTAATTCATCCCAACTATTTGTTGTGCTATGCTGTGCTAGGCTGTGCTGTGCTGTGCTGTGCCGTGCCGTGCCAGGATCTGCTGATCGTGAGTTCAAATCCCAGATTCGCCCTGATTGTTATCTTTGGTTTGCCAGCACCATACAGTGCTTGTAATGTATCATCAACGTGTCAACTTTCTAAACCTCCTGGGGCGGTCGGGTAGCCTAGTGGTTAAAGCGTTCGCTCGTCACGCCGAAGACCCGGGTTCGATTCCGGACATGGGTACAATGTGTAAAGCCAATTTCTGGTGTCCCCGACCGTGATATTGCTGGAATATTGCTTAAAGCGGTGTAAAACGATACTCACTAACTCTAAACCTTTCGGATCTCCTCCCATATTAAGCTGACACGTTGTGGTGGAACTGAAATATTGTTCAAGTCGGCGTAAACCACAATTGACTCACATGGAGATTACCTGGGGATTTGTGTTGATAAGAGGATGAGTGATAACGTTTCAATTAACCGGACACCAGACCAAAATTATACAGAGAGAGAGAGAGAGAGAGAGAGAGAGAGAGAGAGGTTTATTTTGTGTCACATGCACAAGCGGTCATGGAATTTCTTTTTGACATCTTGAAGGTTAAAAATAAAAGCTTGTACATCCAGCCTGTATTCATTGTGAAAGTTTTACTTTTTTAAATACGGACGAATTTCGAAAAACAAAAAATAGCCACTGACCCTACAGGCAACCACGGACAGTAATTACAGGTGTCCCATTCTTAAGCATATCGACCAGCAAAGCCGCAGGGATTGTAATCCTCCGTGATCAATTAGTCTCTCCTATCACTGAATAACGTACAGCTTGTTTGCTTGTCGTTTAATGCCGCACTCAGCAATTGTCTAGCAATATTCAAATATTCTCGATCAGACAAACCAGTGGTTGGAACATGAACCATGAACCATGAACAACGCCCCTCTCCGTAGGGTCACGATGACACGCAATCATAGAAGTCACCGAACCTGACCATCAGAACCATTTTGGCGCCTAGTCCCTTGCAGCCATTCCGCCATGTCTAAACCATGTTACTTGTTAACAATGATCAAGATTTTTGAGTGTTTTTATGCTAAAAAAAATACACCAGACAATCCAATGATTGACATCATGAGCATCGATGCACGCAAATTGGATACAATGACATGCAATAAACTAAATACCCGTGTCAGACCACCCGACACATGAAGTCGCCTCTCACGACAGGCATGGTTGCTGGGGACCTCTATTCTTACCCGGATAAGATATTTTACGTAAACATCCTAAATTTACAGTGATCAAATCACTTGTTCAGCTCTTGGGCAATAAAAATATTGCCATGTGATTATATGAAGTACATATATTTCCCGATAAATGAACAACAGACACTACAACACGTGCTGCACGTGAATTCCGTGCCCAACATGTTGTTTACCTGTTGTCACAAAATACTTGTATTTGATTATTATAGTCAACCAATAAATAGCTGATCGCCGCAATGTTCAATGAGTGAGTATGGTTTTACGCCGCTTTAAGAAATATTCCAGCAATATCACGGCGGGGGACACCAGAAATAGGCTTCGCACACTGAACAAATGTGGGGATTCGAACCGCCTCTTTAGCGTGATGAGCGAACGCTTAAACCACTAGGCTACCCCACCGCACCAATCTTGAATGGAAATAAATAATTACAATGTGCCCTACTGCACCAACAAATCCCTTGTATCAAAATATTATACCCTATGGGGCGGGGTGCACTTAAGAGAATACATGCTTTAGGGATGCAAATAATTAAAATCAATTTGCGTTTTATCGTCGTGTTATCTATATTCAAAAACATATATCCAAATGGTTCTGTAATATGTTTTGTTACTTTGCAAGAAATAAATTATTACCACAACGCAACTGACGCATCGCAATTAGTCTATACGTTCATACAATTACGCCCCACAAATGATAACAAACAATAAAAGAAAATTCGAAAATAACGACACACATTTTCCAGTATCAAGAAAACGTGTCAACTTGCGTCGTTCCATTTGACATAGTACTGCTGAAATGAACACTTTCTCATATATATTATGGACAAATCCCCAAACACTAATATCACCAGCCTCGTCTTCTGTCTATCACAAAACAACCTTGCATCACTCCGACTTTCAGTTCAAGCCGAGTTGAAGCTCACTCTCTCACAGAAACACGGACCGCCTCCGTGGTCTAGTGGTAGAGCGTCCGCCCGGAGAGCGGAAGGTCCAGGGTTCGATCCCGGGCCGCGTCTTACAAAAAGACGTTAAAAGATTGTACTTGTTGTTTCCCTGTCTGGCGCTCGGCATTAAGGGGCTAAAACAAGGACTGGTCGGCTCGGAGTCAGTATACTGTGTCTGAGTGGGGTATTCATGTTAAACTGCGGCATGGTATCTCAGTGAGCTAGCACTATAAATCGGCATCAGTCCGGACTAGTACAAGCAGCCACACACACACATACACGTGCATGCACGTCGCTATATAAGTGCAATAATCTTGGACGCGACGTTAAACCCAATTTCACCTTACCCACACATAAACACGTAAGTGTCCGTGAAGCCTATGGTGATTGTACGCCCGCTTCATCAATTATTTTGCTGCACGCATTGAAAGATGCCGAAGCTGTATTGTATACTGAGAGGCACAAATAACGCATACTCAAATTTAAGTGTCAATATTTTTTTACTGAAATGAAATATACAAATGGCAATCAATACAAATGACTAATTAAAGATTACACTGATGAATTTCATGAACAGTTACTGTGTGACAAATTAAAGAATTAATGTCTATGAAAATGACGCCAAAGGCGAGTGGTGTCAATAACGAGTGTGTCCTAGTGCAGCAATGCACGCTTGAAGCCGGCGAGGCACTGAGAGACACAGTCGACGAATTGCAGCCTGAGGAATACGTCTCTAATGATGCAGAAGAGCTTGAGTCAGTTGTGGAACCGTCTGTGGAGGATTTTGTTGACGGCGGACACGGCGGCCAAGTTCATCCCACAAATGTTCTATAGGGTTCAAATCTGGGGACCTTGAAGGTCCAACACATTAACGTTGTTCTGTTGCAAGAAGGCATTTGTTATCCTGGCAGTGTGAGGCCTTGCATTGTCATGTTGAAAGACATGGCGACGTAAACCACGTTGAGTCAGTAAATGGCAGCAGAACAGGCTGTAGAACGTTGTCGATGTAACGTCTGGCATTAAGGTTCCCCTGAATAACAAGATCCGAGCGGAAATTTGCATTGATTGCTCCCCAAACCATAACACCCCCACCTCCAAACCGATCACGTTCAATAACACATGGTTGTGTAAATCGTTCATGTTGGCGTCAGTATACACGTAAACGTCCATCAGGGTAGCTGACTGTGAAACGTGATTCATCAGAAAAAACAACTTGTCTCCAATCTCTACCACCGAGATTACCTCCACCAGCTGCCAATCGCTGCCGTGCTAGCCTGTGTGCCTGAGTCAAGATTTGTCCAGGTGGGTAGGGAGGGTCGTCGACACCTCAAATTCCTGGCAGCAAGACGACGACGCACTGTACGGTCACTGATGTGTCTTCCAACGTAGACCAATGGTTGCATTTGCCGTTGACCTGGCAGACGTGAAGCGATTTCTGAGGTGGCTGTTAACGATTTGACGATCTTGTTTCTGTGACGTCACGGGCGATGCACCTGGTCGAGGACGGTCCCTTACGCTGCCTGTGGTTCTCAACCGTAATCTCGATATTGTCGTTTGATGGCAATGGAAATGAGCAGCAACGTGTTCTTGGGTACGATCAGCATTTAACATCCCAATTGCTTCTTTACGCTGATCTTGCGTTAAACGTGGCATTGTGTAGGCAAGTGATGGCAAAATGTCATGGTGTGCATTTATAGGGCCTACCTTTGAGGTTTGCACGTGCATCATGCCTTTCACAAAATGTGCCTCGATAGCAGCAATCCCAGTGGTGTGTTGCGTTTTGGTGATTGGCTTCGTTTCCAGATACAGTTTTTGTTTGCAATCCATATGACATGTCTACAGTAAAAACCAACAATGAACAGTGTCAACAAGGTAAAATGTAAACGGACCTCATATGTTCTTAAAAAAATATATCTTAAAATTGAGTATGCGTTTCTAATGCCTCTCAGTTTACATTGTATTGCTTGTTGTTTAACGCCGCACTTAGCAATATTACAGCTATATGAGGGCAGTCTGCAAGTAATTGAGTCTGGACCAAACAATCCAGTGATTGACAACATGAGCATTGACCCTCCCAATTGGAATACGATGACAGGCATCAACCAACTCAGCGAGCCTGACCACCCGATCCCGTTAGTCGCCTCTTCGACAAGCATAGTCGCCTTTTACGGCAAGCATGGGTTGCTGAAGACCTATTCTACCCCGGATCATCACGGGCTTTCCGAAGCTGTAAACGATGTGTAATTATTACCGAGGCAGTTGATTTAAACGATAGAAGTTAATGCATGCTTTCTTGAAAGATTGAGTTTTTATGATTTTGTTAGTTAAAAATGTCCTCTGGTTTGTATTTAAGAGTATTTAACCTTTTCTAAGATAGGTACATGTATATGTATATGTGTTTGTTTATTGTGTGTGAAGCTACTAATTGCAACAAACCATTATATGCTCAAATATTCGACCTTACTGTCCTTAAATTTGAATACTGAAACCTTGCTCAAGATCAACTTTATTTTTGGTCCGATAATTCTCAAGGATAATATTATATTCCAAACAGCCTGCGTATGAACTAATCACGACCACTTTAATTTGTTTTGACGTCAGAAACACTGACAATTTCGTCGGGTTTTTGGTCGGTAACTTAAACACACAGCCAAAACTCAATGAATGTATACTAGATAAATATCATGTGTCTATCAATGTTAGGCTATGTACTTGTTGTCAACGATATGAATTACTGGACATCTAGATTTCAAACAAGGGCGCTTATTTGACTTCAGACCCGTGGAGATCCGGGGTAGAATAGGTCTTCAGCAACACATGCCTGCCGTAAAAGGCGACTATGCTTGTCGAAGAGGCAACTAACGGGATCGGGTGATCAGACTCGCTGACTTGGTTGATGCATGTACATCGATCCCAATTGTGTGGATCGATGCTCATGATATTAATGACTGGATTGTCTGGTCCAGACTCGAATATTTTTTCAGACTGCCCTCATATAGCTGTAATATTGCTGAGTGCGGCGTTAAACAACAAACTAACCAACCAACTGGCTTCACTTTCATCATTCGGATGCTTCATCATTTGGATTTATGTAGAAAAACAGAAAACCTAAAATACCGGCACTTTCACCGATGGTTAGGCAGAACATTAACTTTTGGGTGTACTGAATAGTTGAATGTAAAACAGTTTGGTAATACTATGGGAAGAAATATGAACGCTGTAAAACTTTTCACAATGTATACCTTTTGAAACTGCGACGTCATCCCAGTGTGGCACTGACAGAAAAACTTGGTGGCACGGTCAATGTGGCCTTTAGCAGTATTCCAGTTATATCATGGCGTGCCAGCTTAATGTGGGAGGAAAGCCCGAAGCGATGCAGGTCTCAGACGTTTACCACTTCGGTGAAACCCACGAGCACGGATATTGCTGACAAACCTAGAAACATAATAGGGGAGAACCGGGATTCGAACCCAAGGGACGCAACTTTGCACAGCGAATCGCGGCGAATTAGACGACTGGGCGCTGTCAGCGGCATTAGAGGTACATTAAGATTGATGCATTGATACATTGACACAGACATCACTATATACAAATATACAATATATATCAACAGATTTTCCAAGCAGTGGCTTCAGTAAATAAAGATGCATGACAGGGTTCAGTTACAAGACATATTGATTTTCTTAGTGTTCCTTATCTTTTGCTATTAAAAAGCAAATTCGTTTTGTACATATTTATTGAAATGTCAAAATATTCTCTAATTAGATAGATAGATATTTTATTCGGTATTTTAGGCCACGTGGCCTATTGTACAGTTGACATTTTAAGTTTCATTTGTTTAGTCACGTGACATACATGATATATAAAAAACTATCTGACAGAGAATATATGTTTCAACAATATGGCCATTGAACGTATAACAGCAGAATTCTTGGATTTCATAAGACTGATCATTAACATCTTGTTTTTATGCCTATTGTTAAATATTGGAATATACATTTCTCTAAGATGTTCATACTTATCACATACTAATAAAACAAAAAATTCATCCTCAATTTCTCCTAATTGGCAGTTTTTACAGATACCCATTCCAACGTCCCTTTCTTCACATCTACGTCTAAGATTTACACTGAAATTGTGTAATGACACTCTGACTTTACATAATGCCGTAACAAGCGATTTATCATCTAACATACGTATATACGTCTCTGGTTCTGTAGCAGACTTGATATCCTTGTAATGGCTAAAGAAACGAGAAGAAGATATACTATCGTGCCAGTTTTGACTATACATAACCTGTAACCTTTGTTTAAAAGAGTACAAGAACAAATTTGTATCCCCTACATCATGGGATATCCACACAAAGGAATAACCACATGAAAATATTGAATATCTGATATTGGAGACTCAATTCGTTTTGCCTTTGTCGTCAAGAACTTTCAGTAGTTTATAACATTGATAAGGATATCTTACCGGCTCCATCCTCAGTAATTGTAACCGACATTTTGTCATTCGAAGTTGACTTAATACATGGATGGGATAACGTCCTGTTTCACCTAAAATAGCTTTGTTGGAAGCATATTTTCAAAGCATTAAAAAGCGCTTAAAGTAGGAAGCATGTACTTTTTCAATAGCGTCATTATATTTTGCGTCCCATATTTCTGCTCCATATAGCAAGATTGGCGCGATGTTGCCGTCACATAAAGTACAAGCTGTAGAAAGGGATACATGTATATTTTGCGCCCCATATTTCTGCTCCATATAGCAAGATTGGCGCGATTGTGCCGCCAATTATAGTACAAGCTGTGGAAAAGGATACATGTATATTTTGCTTGAAAACATTATAGGTAGGTATAATTGCTTTTGATGCTTGCCATGCTAGTTGTTTGCCCGCAACTGACCATGATAGTTTAGATGATAGCGTCAAACCTAAATATTTATAGTAAGTAATAATTTTTAAGGCGATATTATTATATGTCCATTTTTCATTTTTGGCAATGGTACCTCCATTTCTAAAAACAATTACATTTGTTTTTGACAAATTAACTTCCCATCCCCATCTACTGCAAAAAGAATGTAATACATCCAGTTGTTTCTGTAGACCATTAACAGACTATGAAAACATTAATAATATAATATCATCAGCAAATAGAAGTAACATTAAATCTCCAATATCTTGTGTGACAAACACACCATGATGACATTCGTTATATATTTCTGTCACGAGCTCAATAATGAAAAAATAAACAAAACCGGACTTAATATACATCCCTGGCATACACCACTAGATGTTAAGAAGCACTGTGTTCTACCAGATTGTGTTTTAATACAAGCCTTTACCGATGAATACATATTTTTAGAACTAGAAATTAATTAGCTGTTTTTTGTCATTTTGAAATAGTGACAGATAAATAGATAGTGGGGCTCGTGACCCATGACGTTTCAATCGGAAAATATCACATCCATACTGAGATGAATGATAAAATTATATATAGGGGTATAAAACATTAAACAGGTGCTATAAGATGTCTTTTAGTGGCGACTACTGATGTCGAATCAAATTCTGCATCCGTAGCTCTCACATTAACCTAGTGAAAGAAAAGTACGTATGTAGGGGCAACGGGATTGACGACTAACATTTTATCAATCAATGGTTATTGTTAACTATCAACTGTGAGAATCGTACAAGGATAACACAACTGTTAAACGTCTCCGGCAGTACATTGCAGTACGTTGCAGTGCCTTCGTACAGTACCTTAGTAATTAGTCTTAGACGTATTCAGTGCATGGATCAATACTCCACCGTTCCTTCCGTGATATTATATTATGCAAACAACATATCATGTATACATTCTTTCGACGCAGCCTGTTGCCAGGAGTATAACATTCGAAGGAACTGAAGCTCTTCATTATTTGTTTAAGCAGAAAAACATCATCAGTGATAGCCCTTTGCCTGTAAACATTGGTTTATCGTGGCAAGATAATTATTCCTAAAATGAAGACTCAACCCAGTTTAAAGCAGCTGTTATTACTGATGTAATTGCAGCAGAAAAACGACAGGAGTTGTATTCAGTGGCCCGTGGATATCGTTTAACGAACCCACCTATGTCAACTGTGGGCTATAAACCTACCACATGGTCTGCAATATGGTGTCTCGGGCACTGTCTGGCGTCATATTGCGCAAGTGCTTCGTTTAGTAAAACTGAGGGGATTTGCGAACTACACAATGTGAAGTTATACGATGGTACTGCAACATTCGTGGAAAGTAACGACTGGGTTTACTTGGAACCAAAATCAGGTAGGATTTTGTATTTGTTTTTCTCAAAACTATATGAAATCATTTTCATAAGATCATATTCATCTGTTCTCGAAAATACTTGAAAAGGTTCATCTATTCCCAGGTTATAGACCACTGAAAATGTTCTGAATAATAATAGCTCGGGGATCATGAACTATAACTGTTAATACAAAATATTTGTATTAGAACAAAGACAAGTGTTGACGACAAACTATGCAAGAAAGTTTGTCTGTAAAACATAACACCAAAACACATCCGATAGTTTGCACGTGCCGCTCGCAGTAGCGCCACACACGTGCGTATGGTGTCATTCCTGATTTTGACATTTTCAATGAAGGTCGATTTATCTCCGTGGACCATTATTTCTCTCAATCTTATTGAATTTGCTTATCGTAAGTTGTGATTTACTTGATTTCGTTTGTGTATGAACTAGCGATGCGCGTCTGCAACGCGCGGAGCGTCTTCGGGATCTTGGCATGGCGGAAACTGGCAGAAGTTCAATGTTTCCCAGTCTAAGATTAGCAGACAATGTAACATGTACCAAGAAACCTTAAATGTAGACGATCGACCCCGTTCATGGCGTCCCAGGTCAAGGACAAGAGTAGGGGATCGACTGATCGGAAACCCTACTCTACCCAATCGAGCGAATCAAATTAAATTGCTGCCAACTTTTGTCAGGCTAGTGGAGTACGAGCTACGCGTCAGACGATCAGAAAACTCAGCTCCATACCTCATGGAGTTGTACGTGTTGTACCGCTCATTACAAATTGTGATCTTGCCTACAGATGTCAATGGTGTACACAATGTCAAAACTGGGGTAATCGTCGCCTGTCACATGTCATGTTTTCAGATGAGTCCTGATTCACTTTGCATTTCCTTGATAGCCGTTGTCGTGTCTCGCGCCCAGGGACCTCATAATTTGGTTTGGCGGTGATGGTGATCTCGTAATGGTGTGGGGTCGCATCACTATGACTGAGCGAACCCCACTCCATATTGTGCAAGGTAGGGCAACTGGACAGTACTATCGGGACAACATACACACACCAGTTGTTTGCAACGCGTGTGGGTCAACGTTTTGTCGTTCAGGACGACAACGCCCGTGCTCATGGTGTGGGGGTGGGTGGGATTCGCTGTCCAAAGTTGCGTCCCTTGGGCACGCCAGAAACCTATGATTGTGGGTTCGAATAATCTAATCTATGTTTATGTTTCTAGGTTTGTCAGCACCATACCCGTGCTCGTGGGTTTCACCGAAGTGGTAAACGTCTGAGACCTGCATCACTTCGGGCTTTCCTCCGAAATTAAGCTGACACGCCGCGATATAACTGGAATATCGTTAAAAGCGGCGTTAAACCCAACTCACTCACTCACTCACTCACACTGATTTCAGCATCGTTCGGTGTCATAAGTGTGCATGGGTGGCCCAATCCTCTGGGGCGCTGCAAAACCTAGTGCAGAGTTGCGCCCCTTAGTCGTGTCAGAATCGCATGCTCGCGGATTTGTACCCAGAGTAATAATAATTCATGCATGGTCATCACGATACCAGTGCTTATGGTATTCGCTAAAGCGGTAGACCTTAAACTGCATTGGATGATAAGATCCCGCGAACACCAGGGCCCACTTGCACAAAGCGATCTTAGCGCTAAGATGATCGTAACTCCCATACTTTAACATAGGCTTACAATAGTCTTAGCACTAAGATCGCTTTGTGCAAATGGGCCCTGGCATCATTACTATATGCATGATAGTGATTCATAAACACGTGCTCATGATATAGTCGGAATCGTACAATCGACTCTGCTTTATGCAGATATTTCTATTGGATATGGAAAGGGTTTTTGTCGATTTATTTACTTACTTTTATTGAAACACATTCTCTATAAGATGTTGAATACAGTCAGTGTGATGTGAGAAAAAGGATCAAAGGAGACCTGTTGTTTCCTCACCAGCCAAGTGGATATGTATAGAGATTCAGACAGCTTCTTGCTCAAGGCGTCCGACGTTAAGTAATGCTTGAGAAACACAATGAACAATGGATACACAGTTTTACAGTTAGTTGGCATTCACCTGCCAATGTTATCGCTTAGAAACTAATGGGTGTTGTTAAGTATTTCATTAAAATGTAGTAACTTCTTCATTAAGTAACAAGAGGGCGTCAGACAAGACGTTATAAGTGAGCGTGAGTTTAACGCCGCAGTAAACAATATTTACGTTATATCACAGCGTGTCAGTTTAATGTCCCAAGTGACGCAAATCAAGGACTGTTGCCACTTAGGTGACCATGGGAATGGTGCCAGTGTTGACAGGCCAAGAATCATAATTGGTGTGAATAGCCGATTCGACCCACGATCAGTGATAAAAGGGACAAAACCCTTACCATTGTCATAAGAAATCTCGCTGACTTGGGTGTATCTCCCATGCATTGTGTCTGCTGTGTTGACTTTATACAGTCTGTTGTCTATTACAAAAACAAGAATGCCTGCTACATCCCTTTGGGCTTTCCTCATCGCCAAGCTGACACATCGATGTATACATGAGACCAAACTCACTCACTCACTCATATAAGACCCGGGTTCGATTCCCGACATGGGTACAATGTGTGGAGCCCATTTCTGGTGTCCCCCGCCGTGATATTGCTGGAATATTGCTAAAAGCGGCGTAAAACCATACTCATTCACTCACTCACATGCGATCAGCCACAGTGACCACACCACCAAGGTTTTTATTCTGGCAATCTTAGGGCTTTTTATTATAATTTTCATGTTTTCCCGCCCGCACTTTTTAGAAACGATTTTATCAAATTTTATTTCTATATTGCACCGGATTCGGACTTTTGGTACACGCCATTCCATTCGTATTATGTCCCTTTCACAGGGCAACCAAACCTTGGGTGCCATGGCCTTCGTTAAAGAGACCTCACATCGCAGATTAGAAACAAGATGTGTAGCCGACTAAAGGAATAAAATAACAAATACAATCCTCCCTTCCTGTTAATTCTGAAAAAAAGAGTAAAACTTCTAACTGGCCTTATGCATCACTCACTCCAATAAACATTTGGAACTTTCTCGAAATGGGCATATTGAGCCGAGCCAATAAAGCCTATCGTGATTGTACGCCCGCTTCATCAACTATTTTATTTGATGCCGAAGCTGTAAACGGTTTTCCATCACCATTCACCGAGGCAGTCTATTTAAATAATATAAGAAACTGCATCGTTTTCCAGAAAGGCTTTATGAAATGGGTGATTAAGGATGTCCGCTTGTCTGTAACGGTAAATTATCTCAGAGGATTACAATCACTGCGGCCTTGCTGACTGACAGCTTAAACGGTGAAAGTGACATTCTCAAATGTCTGAGAAAGGGACACCTGTGTCTATTGACCATGGCTGCCCAACGTAAGCGGCTGTTTTGAGTTATGGGAAATGTGTCCGTGCTTTTTCCAAGATTGGTACGTAAATCTTTAATAGAAGGAAGGGTGTTTTATGTGCATTTTGTTGCGCTTGACACACTTGTAAACAAAGGCGACACATTCACATGTACAGGTTAACAGGGAAAACATTAATAGTGTTATAATCATTAATAGTGTTATAAAAGAGTCGTATAAAGTTATAATTAATATTTAAAAAGCCATTTAAAATAATTTAACCATAATTATGGCTATGAACTTTGTCAAACTTTATACATTATATGTGTTATTGTGCCATTTAATTCGTAAATCGACAAAAAACGAGCGCTTCAACGAATTTCCCTCAATTTATAATGTGCAGTGACCTTACATTGATGAACGAGTTTGCAATGCATAGTTATAAGAACATTCCGCCGCTGGCGTAACCCATTTTCTAGGCTTGACAGAAACAGCCGAACGTGAGATTGGCAGAACCTCTCCCATTCCCAATATTCGACATGCCGTTTAATCACACGTGTAATATACTATTGACAGTTTTATTCACAAATCGTCAAAAGAGAGGAAGTAAGCGGATATTAACGCCATGGTCGCTATTTCGTGTAGTTGGGAATCTCCCCGAGTCAGTGATCGATAGAGTGAACCTCAATCTACGCCGTCGGTTTGACAAGTGGCTGAAGTAAATACTGTAAGCTCCCGATAACATCATCCTTAACAATAAAACAATATCGTTCCATTAATCTTTAGTTTGTTTGTTTGTTTGTTTAACGCCTCACTCAGCAATATTCCAGCTATATGACGGCGGTCTGTAAATAATCGAGTCTGGACCAGACAAGCCAGTGATTGACATCATGAGCATTAATCCACGCAATTGGGATACGATGACATGCATCAACCAAGTCAGCGAGCCTGACCACCCGATCCCGTTAGTCGCCTCTTACGACAAGCATAGTCGCCTTTTACGGCAAGCATGGGTTGATGAAGACCTATTCTACCCCGGATCTTCACGGGCCTTTATGTTTAGTAATCGGCGACAGCACAAGCCAACCAGTGGCTGATACAGTGAGCATCGACTGAGGACGTTGGATTGAGAGATCACCCCAGCTTGTCCTTATCCAAAAACGATTGCCATTGCGACCAGCCGATCCTCATTTAAGCCCCTTCTTAATTTCAACACGGCAAAGCTGCATGGGACCTAGTCTGCTCTATTATGCACACGGGACTACACGAACAAGCAGCAGCTTAGTTTAACAGTAACATATATCGACGAAATTGATGGCTGAGAATACGTTTTCGTTTGTATTTGAGACCGCCTCCGTGGTCTAGTGGTAGAGCGTCCGCCCGGAGAACGGAAGGTCCGGGGTTCGATCCCCGGCCGCGGTATACCAAAAGACGTTTAAAAATGGTACTTGTTGTTACCCTGTCTGGCGCTCGGCATTAAGGGGCTAAAACAAGGACTGGTCGTCTCGGAGTCAGTATACTGTGTCTGAGTGGGGTATTCATGTTAAACTGCTGCATGGTATCTCAGTGAGCTAGCACTATAAATCGGCATCAGTCCGGACTAGTACAAGCAGACAAACACACACACACACACGTACATGCACGTCGCTATATAAGTGCAATAATCTTGGACGCGACGTTAAACCCCATTTCACCTCACCTCGTTTGTATTTGACACTGCCCTGCATGGAACCACTGCCATTTTCCTTATGGTTACCTACATTATTATATAATTATATACTTTTTACAGTTAATTATAAAATCGTTAAACCGAATAAAGTCAAGAAAATCTGGACAATGTCAAGGATACCGTCGAGGTTTATCAGGTTTCCTTGTATTAAACACTTTATTGAGTTTCATGGCGAAAAGCATCACAATTGCATTTACTGGCATTCGCGTATAAAAAATAACATTCTTTTCTTTGCATATGATCGCATTCATAGTGTCATTATCATTATGTTATCTTAAAAATGGAAATATTAACGTAGTTAAAGACATTCTGTAATGGGGGCAGTTTTAAGAGGACAACTTCCCCATAATGTCATGGCTCCATTATTACATTCAAATAGCGGGAACATGTCCTTATTTTAATATCATGTAAAATTTGTGAAATTGTAATTGTAAAATTAGAACACATTTCCGTGTTATCTTGATTACGAGATAAAGAACTCGCCATTATGCCATATCCACTGCTACACTCGTGGGTTTAACTAAAGTCGTTAACGTCTAAGACATGCATCACTTCGGGCTTTCCTCTTACATCAAGCTGACACGCCGTGATATAACTGAAAAAAAGCGGCGTGAAATCAAACCAGTCACGCATGCCATCGCACATCCGCAAAAGATTCCACTCCAGTGCCAAGAAATGACTACATTGTCTGAAGATTAGTATAATTATGGAGAAGAAAGTTGGAAAGCTATATGCAGAATATGGCTGAGTGCGGCATAAAACAACAAACAAAGAAGCAAACAAAGTAAGACTGTGCTATAAAGAGGTTTTTTTCCAAATTTCGTTATCTTCGATATGCCCTTTCGCTCTGTTCGCTAATACAATGTTTTTTCATTAAATAGGTTGAACGTTTTTCATTTTGGTTGATCATATAATAAAAAATATATATAGACTTTTAATGAGGTCAATTATTTATGGATTCGAGACAAACAAGGTATCGGTCCAAAAACCTGTATATTTGTACAGCATCATCATAATAAGCACATGCGTTTGATAGGGTCGGAATCGAACAAAGGATCGGCGCTTTTTTGTGTAGTAGTTTCTTTAAAATGAACTCACATTGTTTTGGTCTATACTTTTTGTGAGATAACTACGTCCAAAGTGAGAATACGCTGTATTTGCCCTTGGCTATTGGAGTTGCCAACGAAGTGAAACATAACAACTTATTATCAATCAGTATTTAACACAAAACTCACGATTAACCTTTTAAAACATCTATCATAACCCAGGCTACAAACATGTACAATCTCTCATCAAACCATTCGCCAGTTAGAAGTATCCCAACAGAGGCAAACACACACGTACATCTCCTTGGAAATGACAACAAAATGGGTTGTCTGGATGGTCCTCAGACAGGAAAGGAACTGAACCGACCTGTCGTTAATGCAGCTTCCAGCCTTACAATCAATGAATTGCAGACCGAAATTACTTCATTTGTTTGTTCTTCATTCATTGTGCTCTAGATCAGCTTTGCAAATTCTTTGCTCTGTTTCTGAGACAAAAATAATCAGGGGCGAAACTACCATTGTAGCAGAAACGCAATTCCTTACACCTACAAAAAGCACGTTTTTTACACCTAAAAGTAAGTCTCAATTTATCATCAATGCAGTAAATTATTAATTCAAATTCTACACGGTCGAGCATCATATTTATTATCTAACTTGAAAATCGGAATCTTTATGCATACGAATGTACATGTTAAAATACACAAAAGTAATAAGGATTCGTTTTAAACTTCAAAGATCACAGATATTTCTTGAAAGAAAGTCGAAAAATGTGTGTGTGTGTGTGTGTGTGGGAGGGGGGGGGGGGGGGGGGGGGGCTGTAGTATTAGTAAAATCCACATCACATACCTGATAAACAGACGATCTGTCAACGATCTGCTGCATGAACGTAATCAGAAAATGTAAAAGCATAAACTCCAATAAGTATTGCATCTCAAGAAGCAGTGCATGTTGACAATAACCCCTACAATCAAGTGCAGAAGTCAAGTCATGTCAATTGTTCACCTGAAAAAAAACCGGGAACATATCATGGTACAAGTCAAAAAAGCAAATTGCATGGGACAAAGTTTTCACTGATGCGTCAAATTTTGAAATGTCTCCCACATGTCTACCATAAAACCTAATTAAAGGACAAAAAAAAAAATATTAAAAAAAAAAATAATTAAAAAAATAAATTAAAAAAATAAAACCTTTTGAAAGCTTTGCTTGAATGTTGTAATCTGGATCCCAAAACTTTTGAGCAAGAGTCGTATGTCATAGGTCGCTCTTTAAATCGGAGCATGCTCGATAATACCTCAAAATTTAAAGTTGTGAAATATAGACACCAAAGGCTGGAACTGCTTGAACATTATTAATCTTGTACAAGTGTGTGAGTGAGTGAGTATGGTTTTACGCCGCTTAAAGCAATATTCCAGCAATATGACGGCGGGTACACCAGAAATGGGCTCCACACATTGTACCCATGTCGGGAATCGAACCCGGGTCTTATATGAGTGAGTGAGTGAATGTGGTCTCATGTATACATCAATGTGTCAGCTTGGCGATGAGGAAAGCCCAAAGGGATGTAGCAGGCATTCTTGTTTTAGTAGCAGACAGTACACGTCGCTGTATAAAGTCAACAAAGCAGACACAATGCAGGGGAGATACACCCAAGTCAGCGAGATTTCTTATGACAATGGTAAGGGTTTTGTCCCTTTTATCACTGATCGTGGGTCGAATCGGCTATTCACACCAATTATGATTCTTGGAACACTGGCACCATTCCCATGGTCACCTAAGTGGCAACAGTCCTTGATTTGCGTCACTTGGGACATTAAACTGACACGCTGTCATATAACGTAAATATTGTTTACTGCGGCGTTAAACTCACGCTCACTTATAACGTCTTGTCTGACGCCCTCTTGTGACTTAATGAAGAAGTTACTATGTTTTAATGAAATACTTAACAACACCCATTAGTTTCTAAGCGATATCATTGGCAGGTGAATGCCAACTAACCGTAAATCTGTGTATCCATTGTTCATTGTATTTCTCAAGCATTACTTAACGTCGGACGCCTTGAGCAAGGGTATGGTGCTGAAAAACCTACAAAACATAATCGGCGCGAACTGTCATTCGAACCCACAATCATAGGTTTCTGGCTACCCAAGGGACGTAAATCTGCACAGCGAATCGCGGCGCCTTAGACGACTGGGCAACACGTGCTCCCTTCTTCCGCAGATAGCATACTGGACAGTGCAATGGTTGGATATTCTCTACAGGCATGGTCCTCATCCTCTGCTGCATGAAGGCACTCGTGAAGAGCAACCTCCCCGTGGTGAGTGCTGGGTCACGCTAATAGCTCTTCCCCCGTGTGGACCCGGGGTAGAATGTGTCCACAGCACCCCATTGCTGGTCGTAAAAGGCGACCGAATTGGGCAACCTGTTTGCCGTGGGTTGCGCCCCTGTGTCGTTGGAGGAAGGTAGTTTGGCGGTTGAGGGCACTGGTTCCAGGAATAGCGTTCCTTTGCCCAATACACCACTTTGACCCTGACTTCACCCAGACGGGTGGTAGAATGGGCCCGATTCTATAAATCGGCTGGTCATACCGAGCCCTGTGCATTCTATTTTTATTTTGTACAAGGTTGTTATATTCAATTGTTTATATTTTGGGTCTTGGTCAAACTGTTAATTGTATTTCAGTAACTTTTAGCTGTAAATGAATAAGAACTATTGCCTAGAGTCAAAAATGCACAGAGGACGGTGGCTCATGGGCCAATCTGGTGGATCTATTGATCTTGCATTGATATTTCTGCTTGAGTATACCATCCCAGTACCCTTGGTGCTGTTAGTTGGAGACCCACTAGCACATAGCATTGTCTTTATGATACTCCGTGGTGGGTGGGGACCTGGGATGGCGAACCACTATAAACTTACCGTGATTCCACCAAAACAACTCAAACGAACTTTAGATGGCAGTACCTCTGATGATGACTCTGTTACAAGAAACAAGTCTGAATTTTGGTCTCGATTTTTGGTCATCTCTTCGTCTGATGATGGACCTCTTAAATTGAATCCATTTGTGCTTTCTAAAGCTATTTACGGTATTGCTGGAGATGTTGTGACAATGGAAAGGATACGTTCCGGCTGCATCTTCATTGAATGAAAATCAGCATCAACAATCAGCTACGCTGTTGGCTGTCAAACATCTGGTTTCTGTGCCAGTCATGTCTCCCCGCACAAATCACTAAACAGTTCAAAAGGCATTGTCAGAGATCGGGAACGTTGTATTTCAGACATGTCTGAAGATAACATAACTTCTGAACTGAAAGACCAGGGTGTTACAGGTGTAAAACGTTTTACAAAGCGACAGAATTGTCAAATAGAAAAGTAGAATACCTACCTTTTTACATTTTCTCTTCCTGTTCCACCACATTCTATCAAAGCAGGTTACTGTAATATTGGTGTGGATACGTACATACCGAATCCACTACGGTGTTACTCATGTCAACAGTTTGGGCATGGAGCCTAATCGTGTAGAAACAGAAAGAAATGCCATCGATGTGGAGAACCTGCTCATGAAACAATAGACTGCTCAAATGATCCAAAATGTGCAAACTGCTCTGGGAATCACGTTGCATCATCCAACTCTTGTCCAGATAATAAAAATGAAGCATGGCAAGAATGTTTCTTTTTCTGATGCCAAACGTTTAGTAATGTCGTCCACTACCCCCACTGCACCCGTATCACCCGTACACCTCCAAAAACTTCAAAATTATTTGCCTCTGTTCAATGTTACTTGGGTTAACTCCTACAACTTTTCTTTGGTACAGTCAGGTTCTTCTTCTCAAACAGAAGATACAGCCCCATCAACATCTATGTCGCCACCTATGACAGCAGCGCCGACATCATCACTGGCATCAAATCCAAATCCATCACCTAAAAAGTAGACTACTCCAGAAGTTCAGATCGTGTGTCGAAGGGTCAACGTGACCCTATTCAAATTTACAATAGGTTTCAAACCTTTAAGACATGGATGTCTCTCCTCATCCTAATGGGCGCAACAGAAGTAAGTCGCCTAGAAATGGGAGACGTAGATCTCCGGTTCATCCACCTGTAACTTGAACATCATGAATCCACTTATTAAGTGGAATTGCAGAGGTCTCAGGGCCAATTTTAATTAATGACATTTATTAATCCAAGATTTTACGCCATCAGCAATCTGTCTCCAGGAGACATATCTCAAAGAGACTGACAACTTGGATTTGCGTCGGTATAGTTCCTACCATTCATTTTCTCCTCCGGGTGTTAAAGCTACTGGAGGATCTTCTGTTTTGGTGAAGCAGGGAGTGATCCACAGCCCTGTTTCACTTCATACCAATCTTCAAGCTGTTGCAGTGCGACTGACTTTGCACATTACATTTACTCTGTGTTCTCTGTATATTTCTCCTTCCTCTGTGCTTCAGAGATCGGATCTTCAAACCTGATATGATCAACTAAATAAGCCTTGTATGATCATGGGGGATTTAAACGGACATAACCCATTATAGGGAAGTGTTAACTTTAATCCTTAGGGGAAAGTACTTGAAGATTTTATTTCTGATAACAGTTGATGCATTTACAATGATGGATCAAATACTTATTTACATCCTGCTACTGGAACCTATTCCGCTTTAGATCTGTCCCTAACAGATTCAAATCTATTAAACGAATTTACGTGGACGGTCAATGATGACTTGTGTGGAAGCGACCATTTTCCCTCAACATTATTAGCAAATAATGCAACTGATGTTCCACCTACATCTAGGTGGATTTTTACAATCGCAAACTGGCCTTCTTTTCATGAACTCTCTACTGATAGATTGACACCGGATATGTTCAGAACTGTTACCGACCCTATTCAATTGTTCTGGGATAAGTTGAATGAAATTGCTGAGATAACCATTCCTAAGTGCTCTGCAAATCCACACATTCGAAAACCATGGTTTGATCAAGAGTGCAAACAGGCTAGGAAGTGCAGGAAAAAAGCGGGGAAATATTTCCGCCGACATCCAACTGAACATCATTTGGATCGTGTTAAAATCACAAATGCCAAGGCACGCCGTTCATTCAAACAGAAAAAGCGTAAGTCTTGGAGGAATTATGTCTCTAAAATAAATTCTCGCAAGCCGATATCCAAGGTGTGTAACATGATTGCAAAAATTAAAAGTAAAGGCTCAATTTTCCTCCTTCATGGCGTAATGCAATAGTTTTTCCCATACCTAAACTTTGCAGGGACCATAGAGATGCATCTAATTATCGACCAATATCACTAACTAGCTGTGTGTGCAAAACCATGGAACGTATGGTAAATAATCGACTGGTGTGGTACTTGGAAACTAACAATCTCATCAGTAACATTCAATGTGGTTTCTTTCAAAATAGAAGTACCATTGACCATCTGGTATGTTTAAAATCCTTTGTCAAAAATGCAATTGTGCAATTTTTAACAGACCGACAATTTCAGGTTCATGTGGGTTCCACCCTGTCTGACCATTATAATCAGGATCAGGGAGTTTAGTATAAAGATTGATAGTCTGTCAAAGGTTTTAATTGATTCCATTGATGGTTCCCTTTTTGTGGACGATTTTAATATTTCATGTTGTCGAAAAAATATGCGTACCATCGAGAGACAGTTGCAGCTACATGTATGTCTCAACAAAATCGAAAAATGGTGTCTTGAAAATTGTTTTAAGTTTGCAAAAGCTAAGACCAATTGTATTCATTTTTGTAGGAAATACAAGCACCACAGAGATACAGAGCTCTTTTTACATGGCACTCCTATCAAGGTTGTAGAAGAGGCCAAGTTCCTGGGTCTCATTTTTGATAACCATTTAACATTTAAGCCGCATATTAACTATCTTAAAATTAAATGCCTGAAGGCTCTAGATTTGTTGAAAGTTGTTGCCAACACAAAGTGGGGAGGTGATCAGTCAACCCTCCTACACTTGTATGGGTCTCTGATCCGCTCTATATCAGATTATGGTTCAATCGTTTATGGTGGAGCCTGTAAGAGCAATTTACAAAAATTAGATTCAATTCCCCATCAGGGCCTACGACTTTGTCTAGGTGCATTTCGAACATCTCCCGTGGAAAGCCTATATGTTGAAGCTGATGAACCATCTTTGAAGCAACAGCGTATCAAATTAAATCTACAATACCTAACTAAACTACAATCTAACCCATCAAACCCTGCATCAAACTGTGTCTTTCAACCCCTTTATGAAGAACTTTTCACAGTAAGCCTAAGCTGGTTCCACCATCAGGCATTCGGATTAAACCCCACTTTACAGCTGCAAATATTAATCTAGATAATATTGCTCCTTTTAGGCTATTGTCTTCTCCTTGGCAACTGATCAGACCGGAAGTAGATTTTACCCTTTTTCAATTTACAAAATCAGACACAAATCAGTCGATATATCAACTCCCACCGTTCCAGTTTTACAGATGGATCCAAGGATGGTAGCACAGTCTCCAGTGCTGCTGTCATTGGATCCAAAACCATATCATCCCGATTACCTGACCATAGCTCAATTTTCACAGCTGAGGCCAAAGCGATTTTAACGGCTTTGGAATATATTCAAAAACAATCTAGCAGTAAACGGTTCATCATCTTTTCAGATTCACTTTCTTCTCTACAGGCAATAAAATCTAGCTTTTCACGTCATCCATTTATTTTAGATATTTTAGAACTATATAATGACCTTGCTACTGGCCAATACGACATCGTCTGGTTGCCCAGTCATGTTGGAATCACGGGTAACACTATGGCGATGCTGCAGCAAAAGCAGCTCTCAACAAATCTGTGACACCACTTCTTATACTATACAGTGACTATAAACCTGGAATTAGATGATATATCAAAGACCTAATGCAAAAGAAGTGGGACACTCAAATGGGTATAAATTAGTTACATGCAATAAAAGTAAATATCGGTTACACCTACTTGGGTTGTAGAAGTAGGTGTATCTCGACTTTCGGAAGAAAATGTGGAACTACGGAACAACTGAATGAGAAGATTGATTTCATGGAAAATAAAGTAAGGATGAATAATCTGATCTTTCCCAATATTCTTGACGAACGTAACGAGGCCACGGGTACCACTGAAGAAAAAGTGCGTGAAGTTATCCATGATGTTCTTGGAATCGAGGAATCAGTTGATATATAAACAGTGCTCGACGCATGTCTTCAAAGTCCCGCGGTAATCGTCCAGTACTGGTGTCATTCAAAGACTATCAAACCAAGGCACGTTTTCTGAGATCAACTTCTAAACTGCGGAACCAGGATGTAAACATCTCGCAAGATTTCACGGAGAGGATTCGACAAATGAGACGGATGTTAAAACCATTCCAGGACAAAGCACGGGAAGATGGTAAATATGCAACCTTACATTTTGACAAAATTCAAATTGACAATAAACTGTATAAATTGAATCCAAATGAAAAGGAACTCTATGCAGTGAAAACGTTACCATGGAAACCTCGTTCTAACTACACAAACACTGAGAGCTAAGGGTGTTTTGCCAAGGCTGTAAACAAAGCCCTGGTGCTATTGACATAGTTATTTGTAATAATGAAGGATTGAAAAGAAAAATGACTAATAATTGTATAATGGACTTTATTAACAGATTTCATATCATATCTCTTGTGGAGACATGGGCGAACTATGATGGATGTCTTCAGCTTTCCTGGATATCTACAGTGTGAAAATCTCACTGAGCGTCAGAGGTATGTTTGGTCTGATCGTTTTTACAGTGAATACGTAAATTCATGGAATAATCTCAAGGATTCTACTAAGAAGAATTTCTACAATCAAATCATTAACAATGATGTAGATAATGTTTTTAACTGTTTTCAGAACACACTTGAAATTGCTGTGTTAAATTTAGAAAACCGTGTAACGGAGCTAGAACTGGACAAAAACATTGTGACTGGTTCGATGAGGAATGTTTGCTGGCAAGATTGACAGCTCGTCAATTGCCGCGTGCATTTCATGCAAGCAACGAGGCATGCGACCGGCTGACCTACATTTCTGCACGGAAACACTACAAGGAACTCTGCTCGCGCAAGTCAGCTGTCTCGACACATGTGTTTGTAAACAAACTGGAACAATCACTCCAATCTAATAATGTGAAACATTTTGGTCGTTATTGAGACCAAAAACAAAATCACAATTAATAAATATTACACCACTTGCGTGGATTGAACATTTTGAAGAACTGTTTAGTGGAACAAACCATGATCCAAACTCACTTGATTTTTATGTTCATGTAAATGATTTCATTTCAGGTATAACTGACAATTTCATTGATGCAACTACTGATATTGATAATGAACTTGACTATGACATTACTATGTCTGATATACAGGATGCAATCTCCAGTATGCACTGTGGAAAAGCCCCGGGGTACAGTGGCTTCCCAATAGAATTTTTTAAGAATGCTCCCATGCAGTGTTTAGATATGCAGAAAGAACTGTATAATATGATTTTGTCAACTGGTGTTTATCCTACTCAGTGGACAGTTGGTGTCATTATTCCTATCCATAAAAAGGGCCGTGTAATAATCCAGGAAACTTCAGACCAATCACTTTACTCGAAGTCTCGGGTAAAATCTTTTCTAAAATTCTGTGCACTTTCTATATGGGCTGAAAATCAAAATTTTATTATTCCTGAACAGTCAGGGTTTAGAAAAGGTTTTCAAACGGTAGATAATGTCTTTGTAATTGATATTATCATACAGAAACACTTATCATTATATAAAGGTAGACTTTATTGTGCTTTCATAGATTTGAAAGCAGCCTTCGACTCTGTTCATAGATCATCTTTATTTTATAAATTGTGGATTGGTAATATAAAGGGGAAAATGTTTAGACTTTTGAATAATATGTATCCAAATGTGAAGTCATGTGTTTTGGTTAACAATAGATGTACTCCCTTCTTTGACTTTTTTGTTTGGTGTACGGCAAGGTTGCCAGTTGTCACCTTTCCTATTTTCATTTTTTGTAAATGATATAGTACAGTTATTGAGTGTGGATAAGCAATACTGTGTTAATTTAGACTTGCTGGGTCTCTTTATACTCTTATTTGCAGATGACATTATACTATTTGATAGCACTGTTCTCGGGTTACAAAAACGTTTAGATAAGTTGGGTGGATTATTGCAATAAGTGGCAATTAAGGGTTAATTCTAACAAGAGTAAAATCATTATTTTTCGTAAGGCAGGTAGGCTTAAAAGCTATGAAAAGTTTTTTCTTAATGGCAGCCCTCTTGAGATAGTCCCCAGTTATAAATATCTTGGAGTACATTTTTCTAGCTCGGGTTCCTGGTATAAAACTCAAAAGATATTATCCAAACAAGCTTGGAAGGTAATATTATTGTTACAATCACATATGTACAATTTTCACCAACTTCCCCTGAAAAGGTTACTTCGTATTTTTGATGTTAAAGTACTGCCCATATTATTACATGGCTCAGAGATAAGTGGATTTCATCCCTCTAAAGATATTTTAAATGTTCATGATAAATTCTGCAAACTTATTTTGAAACTGAGAAGAACTGTTCCTAATATTGTAGCAAGAGCTGAACTTGGGAGATACTCATTAAAAGTAAATCAACATCTGAAAATCATTAAGTACTGGCTGCGTTTATTAACTCAGAACGAAAACAGTATATTATATCACACGTATGTGTACCAGTATGACCGGGCAGAAAAGGGTCTAGATTGCTGGGCTCTGAAAGTTAAAAATCTGTTATTTTCCTTTGGATATGGTGTAATTTGGAATAGACAATCAGTTTCTTGTATTCATTCATTTATATCCGCTTTTAGAACAAGATGTATTGATATTGATAACCAGTGTCTCTTTGAATCTTTTGACAAATTATCTTCATTATATTTGTATAAAAGAATTAAGCTATCAAATGAATCTGAAAATTATTTAAGTGTTGTGAATATTGCTGCATTTAGGATTACTCTCTCACAGTTTCGCACGTCGAGCAGTGATCTTATGGTATCACAGGGTAGAAAGTTAGGTATTCCAAAATGTGAAAGACTTTGTCCATTTTGTATCCTTCCAAATGTAGAAACAGAATACCATGTTTGTTTAGTTTGTCCGTTTTATGACGATCTTAGAAGAAACTTTCTGCCAAGTTATTATTGTACATCTCCATCAGAGCATAAATGTAAAGTTTTATTTACCACCAGTAATGCTTTCACAATCAATAATCTTGCCAAGTTTACATTCTTTGCTCTTAAAATGAGGAGCAAGCAGTTGTCCATTATATAAACTATTAATTCCACAATCATATGTACATGTATATGGTCTCAGATACACTTATACTGATTAGTATTGATATTACTACATGCACTTCTGGCGCAACATGTTTGAATGCTTGAATATATATTGTAAAATGGGCCTGTGACCTGATTTACTTAAATAAACCACAACTACTACTTAGGTTGTAAGTCCAGATTTGAAGAGGTCATTATGCGACGATGTCGTATTGGCCATTCGCGCTAAACACATGAGTATTTATTGAAAGGTGAAGATCCTCCATTCTGTGTCCCTTGTGATGAAAGAATCACAGTCAAGCATGTCCTGCTTGACTGTATCGATTTTTCCCATCACAAGGGATAACTATTTTTAGGGTTTCATTCATACAGGATCTTTTTAACATAAGTTCTCGTTTAATTCTTGGTTCTAAAAGAAATAGTGTTGATTGATAAATTTTGATATGTATTTATGTAAAAAGTAGATTTATTAATTTGGAAGAATGAACTAATAACTGAGATTGTTGGTGGCTGTACCTTCAAAGGGGGTTGAAGTAACGTAAAACAATTGTCCAACTGCGAGGGTACGTAAGTCCCATTTTATTCGAAGTATTTTTCATCTCTCTTTGATTTTAATCGTAGAATACTTGTTGGTTTTAAATGCTTTGGCTTGAACTTCCTGGCAAACACCAGTAGCCAGAGGGATGGTGTAAATCCTGCCGGGGTACCATGCAGGAAGCAGATGTACCATAAGTCCCCATGGTCCCTAGTATGGTGATCTCTAGCCCAATTATATATTAATGTATTGTTAAGAATAGTCAGATTTTTATGGTAACATGCTAGTTTTAAATCTACATCTGTGATAGTCTAGTGTTTTTACTGTCCTTTGTGGACAGATTTTAATGTCTATATGTATTATATATAACTTGATTTAGTCACTATGTGGCTGGAATATTGCCGATGTGACTTTAAATCGTAACTCACTCACTCACTCTGTTGCCTGAATCTCTTCTGAAATTGGAAACACTGCGACAATGCCTGCATCACGAAAAATAAACAAAGGAACCGTGAAGATACGGGGTAGAATAGGTCTTCAGCAACCCATGCTTGCCGTAAAAGGCGACAATGCTTGTCGTAAGAGACGACTAACGGGATCAGGTGGTCAGGCTCGCTGACTTGGTTGATCCATGTCATCGCTCCCAATTGCGTGGATTGATGGTCATGATATTGATCACTGGATTGTCTAGTCCAGACTATAATTTACAGACCATCGTCATATAGCTGGAATATTGCTGAGTGCGGCGTTAAACAACAAACCAACCAAATCAACCAACCAAAAAACGAAGGGGTATGTCAGCACCATACCCGTGCTCGTGGGTTTACGCGAAGTGGTAAACGTCTGGGACCTGCATCACTTCGGGTTTTCCTCCCACATTAAGCTGACATGCCGTGATATAACTGGAATACTGTTAAAAACTGCGTAAAAACCAACTCACTCACTCATGCACTTATTATCACAGAAAATAACGCCAGATATATCACACAAAATTTGCATCCGTTCAGAATTGTCGACACTCTAGAGTTTACAGAGAGTTCACATCCCTTTGATCCACGATATCGGGTAACAGGAGTTTTCCGAGGTTTTTATTCTGAAGAGGGATTTTGCGAAAGCAGAACGATTACGTTTTTAATTGAATGGTTCGACGAACATTAAACTACGAGCATTAAAACTGTTTTAAGAAATTATCATTTATTATTTAGTTGTCAGATTTATTCTCATGAATAAGACTTTTTAATGTTTCAAGAAATCACATAAGAATTAACAAGGAAGGTATTATTTTCAATTTAATCATTTTATCTGTGTTCTTGGTGAATATGTGGCAGTGACTTAATTAATCATTCTACATTAAAATCAATTATTATTTGCTAGGTTGCCAACTGATGTCTGGATTTTAGTGAGTGAGTTGTGTTTAACGCCGCATTTAACAGTATTCCAGTTATATCGCGGCGTGTCAGCTTAATGTGGGAGGAAAGCCCGAAGTGATGCAGGTTTCAGACGTTTACCACTTCGGTAAAACCAACGAGCACGGGTATGGTGCTGATAAACCTAAAAACATAATCGGGTCGAACCGGGATTCGAACCCACAATCATAGGTTTCTGGCGTGCCCAAGGGACGCAACTCTGCACAGCGAATCGCGGCGCCTTAGACGACTGGGCCACCCGTGCCCCCGTCTGGATTTTAGGGCAACGAAGTCGTCTATGGCTTGAGTGTTTACCTTTGTCGTCATCGGTGGAGAACGGAAGCTTGCCAGCCATATCCTTCAAACAAGGGCACATGCAAATTTATCATCAGATTCTTTTAATGAAATATGACATTTACGTTTACCATTGTGTAAGTCGCCATTACACAGAACAGTTTGGAAAAGAGTTTGTTTCAAGTTTCACTTAATAGCAATGTAAAGCAGCATGAACTTTATCCTGGACATTAAGTTAAATTCTTAATGGATAACATTTCGATGAAGTTATTGTAAAATACAATACTTTCAGATTTGTTTGTAGATCACGTAGCAAACGTTCTTTGAGAAGTTGTAGAGCAGTAGAACGTGCGAACAGTATCAAGGCAGAGTATTTGACACTAGGATGGTTTGGTTTGTTGTTTGACGCCGCGCTCAGCAATATTCAAGCTATATGACGGCGGCCTGTAAATAATCGAGTATGGACCAGACAATCCAGTGAATATTATCATGATCATCGATCCACGCAATTGGGATAGATTACAAGCATCAAACCAAGTCAGCGAGCCTGACCTCTTGATCCCGTTAGTTGCCTCTTACGACAAGCATAGTCGCCTTTTACGGCAATCATGGGTTGCTGAAGATCCCATGAAATGCAGGTTGCTGTATTTGTTGTTACATGTATTCGGTTTTAGGAACTGGAGAAAAATGTTTTGTTTTGTTTGTTTGTTGTTAAACGCCACACTCAGCAACATTCCAGCTATATGACGGCGGTCTGTAAAATAATCGAGTCTAGACCATGCTTACCGTAAAAGGCGACTAACGGGATCGGGTGGTCAGGCTCGCTGACTTGGTTGATGCATGTCATCGATCCCAACTGCATGATATTAATCACTGGATTGTCTGGTCCAGACTCGATTATTTACAGACCGCCGTCATATAGCTGGAATATTGCTGAGTACGGCGTTAAACGACAAACCAACCAACCAACTATTCTCAGTGGGCAGACAGATTTCACTCGGCGTGGACAACAAATAAATATGTTTCACCCGTGAAACTGAAACATGGTGTGCAATTGTGGTATTTCGTAACTGTTTGGTTGATTTGCATTGGGCATAAAACGACAAACAGCGGTGAAAGTATATGAATAGATCACTGAAAATCATTTATGACACTAGGTGTCCGCGAAAAAAGATCACCTTGTCCTTCCCTACCAGCAGCACCCGCCACACACAATTTGCAATGAAAGGAGTGAGTGAGTTTGGTTTTACGCCGCTTTAATCAATATTCCAGCAATATCACGGCGGGGGACACCAGAAATGGGCTTCACACATTGTACCCATGTCGGGATTCGAACGCCGCACTCAGCAATATTCCAGCTATATGACGGTGGTCTGTAAATAATCGAGTCTGGACCAGATAATCCAGTGATTGATATCATGAGCATCAATCCACGC
Organism: Haliotis rufescens; assembly: GCF_023055435.1. Classification (NCBI taxonomy): domain Eukaryota; kingdom Metazoa; phylum Mollusca; class Gastropoda; order Lepetellida; family Haliotidae; genus Haliotis; species Haliotis rufescens. The sequence goes on from NW_025963846.1 coordinate 62,347, forward strand.
AATTGGGATCGATGACATGCATCAACCAAGTCAGCGAGCCTGACCACTCGATCCCGTTAGTCGCCTTTCACCACAAGCATAATCGTCTTTTGCGGCAAGTATGGGTTGCTGAAGACCTATTCTACCCCGAATCTTCACGGGTGTTAAACTTGTACATACTTGTAAAACATTTAATCAGGTACTCTAAACTCACTTTGAGCCGTGACTAGTCATGTCGAATCATGTTAACGTCATTAAAACTCGCATAACAACCCAGTGAAAGAAAAGCACATTTGTATGGTCAGCGGGATTGGAAAATAACATTTTATCAATAAATGGTTATTGTTTCTTTGCGTTCTGTATAAACTGAGATAATTGTACATGGATATCATATTGTTAAACGTCTTCGGCTGTAACTTCCAGTAGCTTTAGCAAAATTAATCCTAGACGCCTACATTGCATGGATCAATCATCCCACGTTCCTTCCCTGAAATTATTAATGCAACCAGCATATCGTGTATGCATTCTTTCGACGGAGTGTGGAGCCGACGGGTAAAAGGACTCGCGGGAGTGTAACATTTTAAGGAACAAAAACATCTTCATCATATGTTTAAGCAGAATAACATCACCAGTGATTAGCTTCTGCCTGTAAACATTGGTAATATCTATCTGGCCACGATAACACAATTTGTTACAATGAAGACACAACTCTCTTTAATGCAGCTGCTATTCCTCATGGTTATGGTTGCAGCAGAAAAACGACAGCAGTTTTATTCAGTGGCCCGTGGATATCGTTTGACGAACCCACCTATGTCGACTGTGGGCTATAAACCTACCACATGGTCTGCGATATGGTGTCTCAGGCACTGTCTGGCGTCATATTGCGCAAGTGCTTCGTTTAGTAAAACTGAGGGGATTTGCGAACTACACAATGTGAAGTTATACGATGGCAATGCAACATTCATGGAAAGTAACGACTGGGTTTACTTGGAACCAAAATCAGGTAGGATTTTGTAAAGAAATGTATCTATACTATACACGATAACTATGATCCAGAGGATCAACACAACGCGAAGAAATCTTGTAGCATACCTACCTATTGAGTAACCATACTTTCATAAAGCGCACCTATGCAAACCAGAAGGTGAAACAAATTGTTGTTTGTTTGTTTGTTTGTTGTTTAACGCCGCACTCAGCAATATTCCAGCTATATGACGGCGGTCTGTAAATAATCGAGTCTGGACCAGACAATCCAGTGATTGACATCATGAGTGTGAGTGAGTTAAAACTTAACGTCGCATCGGCATTGCTTCAGCAATATAGCGACGAGTGACATCATGAACATCGATCCACGCAATTGGGATACGATGACATGCATCTAGCAAGTCAGCGAGTCTGACCACCCGATCCCGTTAGTCGCCTTTTACGACAAGCATAGTGGCCTTTTACGGCAAGCATGGATTGCTGAAGACCTATTCTACCCCGGATCTTCACGGGTCGAAACAAAATGTACTTCAGTAACAGGATTGAGAACATGACATATTTGGGTTTAAAATTAAATAAATACTGAAGTGCGTCCCAATGCCACGATCCAGTCTTTTCTCACTGCTCCAACAGAACCGACTTCACAGGTTCGATTGCTATATTTATTTCATATAATATAATTAAGCACATGTATATTATGACAAAAAGAATTGAGCTCCTGCTGATCTCAAACTAACACCCCCACCCCCCGGCGCTGCAATTTGTCATGTTTTCTAGCAAAGTCCTTTGCCCAAGGAGAACCCACATGCGCAACATATGCTATGTGCTTCAGTGTGAAGCAGGACCGACGCTCTAGAAACTCTCAAATGTTGTTGTTGTTGGTTTGTTGTTCTACGCCGCACTCAGCAATATTGCAGCGATATGACGGCGGTCTGTATATAATCGGGTCTGGACCAGACAATCCAGTGATTGACATCATGAACATCAATCCACGCAATTGGGATCGATGACATGTATCAACCAAGTCAGCGAGCCTGACCACCCGGTCCCGTTAGTCGCCTTTTACGACAAGCATAGCGGCCTTTTACGGCAAGCATGGATTGCTGAAGACCTATTCTACCCCGGATCTTCACGGGTCTGGAAACGCTCAAGAGCCAAGCTCCCGAACACGTCCACAAGGACTCTCCGCGAGAAACGTTGTTTAACTTCACCTGATTTGTGACCTGTGCGCTGTAAAAATTGTATATTGTATATGACCTGACAGATGTGTTGACCTGGGACGGATGGACAGTGGTGTTCAGGGCCCGGAGTGACACAAGGACGTCCATCTACGCAGCATGGTTGTACGACGCCGTCTACCACGACCAGCCACTCCTACCACCTCGACTGAAGCCTGGCTGTTTCTCATCCAACACATCTCGTCCTTGTGATAATCATTTCAGAAGCAAGATTGTCACTACGTGGGAAACAGCTGGTGTACAGCTGGTACGTACATATCTAGTATATTGCACAAACAGCATTGTACGCACGGATATGGGCCAGGATTCAAAGCAATATTAACGATCGTATTCGTTTTAATGATGAACTATTCAAGTTTGACTCACCTTTGCCAGTTTCCCCCTTTCATTTATAGAAGGACCCGTGAAGATCCGGGTTAGAATTGGTCTTCGGCAACCCATGTTTGTCGAAAGAGGCAACTAACAGGATCGGGTTGTCAGACTCGCTGACTTGGTTAAGGCATGTTTTCGTATCCCAATGACCCGTGAAGATCCGGGGTAGAATAGGTCTTCAGCAACCCATGCTTGCCGTAAAAGGCGACTATGCTTGTCGTAAGAGGCGACTAACGGGATCGAGTGGTCAGGCTCGCTGACTTGGTTGATGCATGTCATCGTATCCCAATTGCGTCGATTGATGCTCATAATGCAATCACTGGATTGTCTGGTCCAGACTCTATTATTTACAGACCGCCGTCATATAGCTGGAATATTGCTGAGTGCGGCGTTAAACAATAAACAAATAAAAAAATCGTATCCCAATACGATTGATGCTCATAATGTCAATCACTGGATTGTCCGGCCCAGACTTGATTATTTACAGATCGACGTAGTATAGCTTAAATGTTGCTGACTGCGGCGTAACCAACAAGCAAACCAAAAAGTTTAAAAAAAAGTAAATTTGAGAAATAGTTTAACATTTAATAGTTGTTTTTTGACGTGTGCTTTTTTTCACAAACACATCACGCACACGTACATACGTAGACATAATTAGTTTGGGGATTTTTGTTAAACGCCATCAGGAATATATCCCCATATCATAGCACCTTGTGTAGTATGGAATCTAGGCCAAACAGACTAGTCACTGAGGTACCGATCATTTAATATTTCGATGGTGAAAAAATGACATTGTCCCAGAAAATACTTTATAAAACAATTTTGCTTCATAGTTTTAAAAAATACACTGTATGCCAAAAAATGCATTGTTGCAATGGGTTTTTTTAAATATTTAGGCCCGAAGTTTTAATGTGAAAAATATCTGCTGTAGCTGAAAAAAAAATCTTGTACAATACCCAAGGCCCCCGCCAGACTATCGAATGTAGAGCAATGATGCGTGTGATCGCGGCATGATGAGAGAAAAATTAGCCAAGTCACCGAGCATGATCACCCGATTCATTTGTGTGTGTGCGTGTGGCAAGTAACATTTTTCTTGCAACATTATCAGTAAACAATATTGTTTTTCAGGTGAAGGTTGTTCTGATGAAGAACAGTCGTGTTCGAAGTGAAATCATCTTTAATGGAACTGGTACCAACAAGATGTCCTGGTTTTCCCCGAATAGAGTGATCAATTCCACATGGACGGATCTCACAAAGTCAACTTTCAAATATTTCAGTATCAAGGGGTAGGTAGTCGATAAATGGATGTTCACACATTATTAACAATTCCTGAACTAAATTGCGTATCGTATTCGTGTTTCCGTAAGGTCAATTATACATTGAATATAATGAGTGAGTGAGTGAGTTGGGTTTAACGCCGCTTTTAACAGTGTTCCAGTTATATCACGGCGTGTCAGCTTAATGTGGGAGGAAAGCCCGAAGTGATGCAGGTCTCAGACGTTTACCACTTCGGTGAAACCCACGAGCACGGGTATGGTGCTGACAAACCAAGAAACATAATTGGGGCGAACCGGGATTCGAACCCACAATCATAGGTTTCTGGCGTGCCCAAGGGACGCAACTCTGCAAAGCAAATCGCGGCGCCTTAGACGACTGGGCCAGCCGTGCCCCCCATTGAGTATAAGGGCAAATACAAAATAAATGAATGAAATTAGAATGTAATAAGAAATGCCCAGAAGTAGAAGAATCAGTCTCGATTATCCGTCGAATTAGATTCCATTGGGCGTAAAAGGAAAACGGATGTTAAATTATAGCAATGGATTGCTGAAAATCAGTGACGACACAACGTGTCATCACCAGTCCGAAAATAGTAAAATGGTCTCGATGACGTAAACGTATATGGAAGTATTTTCTGTAATGCTGATTTCCTGACATCTTCCCGAGGCAAGGGAGTTAACTGACTATAAAAGTCCACTTTCCGACCTTGCCGAACTAGGCTTGAACTCCTGGGCTCGATCGTAGCGCCACCAGTGGCTTTTACGAGTTATGTCCCTTTATGCCTCTCCTATTGACCAATCAGATTCCACCTCTCGTGTCACTTGCATTTACTTCAAACAAAATGGCGGCGCCCTGTCAAGACGATCTGATCGATAATAAAGATCTATATTGTGATAAAACGGGTCTTACATCGCGAAGTGTAACAAATCACATGAGCACCTTGATTAAAAACATTAAAAGATTTGGAAAATATCTGTTGACAACGAGTTGGCAATGCACATGCTTTGCAAATCCTGCAATTGACCGAAATCTGCATGACCGTTTACGAACCGGATTATGATTTTGTTTCGCGATTGTGATTGGACTATGCACAGACTCGTTAGTCCAGCCAAAATGTAACTCCATAATACCAGCCTTGTTCGGCAGCGGTGGAAACTGGACTTTTAATGTCATTAAACGCCCTTTCCTCTGGAAGATGCTTTCCTGATTACTTGCCAAATCTGTCATATCAGATCAAGTACAAGTACATTGTGTGTGCGGCCCGTGAAGATCCGGTGCAGAATAGGTCTTCAGCAACCCATGCTTGCCGTAAGAGGCGACTAACGGGATCGGGTGGTCAGGCTCGCTGACTTGGTTGATGCATATCATCGTATCCCAATTGCGTGGATCGATGCTCATGATGTCATTTACTGGATTGTCTGGTCCAGAATCGATTATTTCCAGACATATAGCTGGAATAGTGCTAAGTGCGGCGTTAACAACAAAAAACAAACAAACAAACATTGTGTATTTGAGCCAGACCGCCCGATCCCGGTAGTCGCCTCTAACAACAACCATGGGTTGCTGGAGACCATATCTAACCCTGATCTTAACGGGGTGCATTATGGTTAATTATGTTTACAGCGAAACCCGGTTAGTCCAGAAATCGTGCCTTTTCTGTTTGGGCGTTATATCATAAAAGGAAGCCATGGTTCGTTGATCGGGAAATCTGTTAAACTGAACGATTTATTTGAGATCGATTCGGTCCGGATTGAATTGTGATTTTGCCTTCTTATGCAAATTGTGTGGTACCTGTAGAGCAGGATATGCTTACATTTTTCACGAAGCCCGGATAAGCGAGTCTGGTTATTCCCTGGCATTGACGTTTTATATTTGTGTAAGTAACAGTCTGTAACAGCTTCCCAGTGGTCGTCTATTCGTCACAACTTCTAAACTAACACATCCTCGAAAACATTCTTTACAGACACCCAAGTGCTCGTCGTTTTGCGATCATTCACGATTACATTTCGTGCCCCGAAGATTTGATGTGGATGGTGGTTATAGATGGAAATGAAAAAAGACATGTATGTCCATGGGATAACCCAGGAATCACACCCAAGTTCCTCTACACCACCAAGCGTAAGATGAGTGTCACAGGCAATTTAACAGGTAAATAACAATTTATGACTACAAGTTTACATCGGTATGTACGTATGTGCTCGCGCACACGGGCACACACACACACACGGGCACACGCACACGGGCACACGAACACGCACGCACGCACACACGCACACACACACGGGATTAAACCTTTCATGGAGATTGGATGAGTATGGTTTTACGCCGCCACTAGCCTACCCGACCCCTTTAATGGAGAAGCGTTATGAATGGCTTGAGGAACCTCGTTGAAGCTGAACGGGCTCACCTTTGAAAAGATTAATCTTTTCTGATTCTATTTTTTGTATAATCTGTCCGAAGAGCATATTGGCTTTTGTCATGGTCTGATTGTATGTCGTTGGCCATGAAGTGTGGGGTGTGCGTCGTCTTCTCTGAAACCACTGCGGCTACGAAGCCATAGAGGTGTTATTTCTATCGAGATGGTGGGCAACAAAACATAAATCTTAAATGTCTTTGGTAAAAATATTACTGCAAAAACAGTAGTTAAAGTATATAATAACAATTCCCTGAAGATATATGACATGAATGTACTCGGGGGTTTCACAAACGTGGTAAAATTGCAGATTGTAACGAATTAAATAAAGTTTACTCATTGCTGACATTTCAGATAACATATCAAATAAGAGTTGAAGACTTGCAATAGATTATCATACGTTAATCGAGAGTACAGTGTATATCAATCATGTGTAAATCTAATATTTATATTAGATCTAATATCCATGGCAGAATGTTGGAAATACGAGTTGTCGTGTTATGATAATATATTCCAATTTCTGAAGAGATTAGTAATGTGTATTTGATGATATAAATGCATACACAATTGGTAATCAATTATCTTCTACAATCACAGCATGTACCATGTACATTAGACTCATGGAAAATACTATTTCAGCAAACTAATCATAGCGCCATTATCACAGTTACAATGAAAGGAAAAACAAATCCAAATCGAACTTTACAGCACATCGTATCCATAAGCGGTAAACCCAAATGCACAAAAAGGTATTGCTGTCATCATTGTAGAAGTTATGATTATGTTTTCAGTAGTTGCATTATGTTTGTATCGCGTGTACCATCGACAGAAACAGGGGCCGAGCTACCACATGTGGAACCGACCTTGACACAATTTGTTTACAATATGGCGTCGACTCACGTTAGATGTCGTGGCCACCCTTTTGAAATCTCCTTTTGCGACAAAATGTTAAACAGTTAGGGCAAGTCACTCACACGGGCAGGTAGTTTGAGCAATCACACATGTCATTTGATTTGAAAAAAGTAGCAGTTATTTGTCTAAACGGGCGAGCATGTAGGACAACCGGTAGACAAGAAATCGCGGGACAGATATGATGCGAACGTGCCCTCTCGATCACTTCGGGCTTGGCCGTTCAATGTTTGGTTTTGATCATGAACTTCCTGCCCATAAAAATACACTATACCACCTTAATATTAACGACCATAGCTATTTTTCCATATCTTTGATTTGAAGATTTTATGTAAATCAGCATCATAAACAAAAAGACAATCTGCACTGTCGTTTCGTCTCAAGCGCCGTGCTAAATCGCCGTGACACACAGTCGATAAACATATGCAATACTTGAACAAAAAACTTCCGTGGCCGACTAAACGTTAGTACTCTTACGCCAATAACTGTACAGTGGGGACAAGTAAATCTTTCTGACCAGTCCGATCAGATTTCTTTTTCAAATTGGCTATCTGATATGATAATAGCTACGTGTATGTGACATGGGTGCATAATAACAAATTGCCTTCATTCGCATGAAGTTCAACATGGCAGAAAAAGATCGAGAAGCGCGGTAACCACGTTACTAATCTCGCCATATTTCGCAATCCGTAGCACTGCATAAAATATGAGTTACACGATATTAACGCTGAGATGATTAGGGTGATGATGGTTATAATTTCATTCAATGAATGTATTGGAAATATACACTGTCGTTTTCTCATGTGTACCGACCATTCCGCCATTACCGATAGTCAAAAAAAGTATACAAAACGTGTAAATAAACTTGTTCGTAAAGGAGTGAACAGAAATTCATTTACGTGAGTAAGTATACAGTTGTGAGAAACATGTATTCTTACCACTCTGGTCATATTATTTCTTATGAACAAGGATTTGTCTGAAAATATTTACGTGCATGTGACATGGGTGCATAATCAAAATTCGCCGTCATTCGCTTGGTGTTCAAACATGGCAGAGAAAGGCGAAGAAGAGCGGTAGCCACTTTACTAATCTCTCCATATTTCGCAATCCGTAGCATTGTATAAAGTATGAGTTGCGCGATGTTAAAGCTAAGATGATTGGGGTGATGATGGTTATAATTTTGACTTTGTGCACTTTAGGGTTTGATATCTAAATTCACAGTTTACAAAGGGCATTTTCTCGGGACCATATGTGGTCCCTTAGCACTATGCAGGTGTGAAAAGTGAGGGACCATATATGGTCCCGTGGCACCAAGAGGGTGAATTGCGGTTGTGAGGGCAAAGAACAATGGACTTGGGGATCAGTCAGTTCCTGGTTGAAGGAGGATTGCTAAGGGCATTTACCAATGGAGTTTTGTTCACAATGAAGGGTTCTTACTTCATGACAGACAATTTTCAAGAATATTAAAAAAAATATTATCATAGTGCAGTTTCTGAAATTGTATCCGAAAAAATTGTACCCCAAAAAATACATCACTTGGGTCCGACAGCTTCAAGGAGAACGAAGATCAACTGTGGATGGACTTGGTGTGTTCTGGCATCTTGAATTACTTCTTTCGTCGCCTGCATCTAAAAAGTTTCTCCAAAAGAACCGTCGCCCTAGGCGCACGTCCTGCAGTTCTCGTCCCCCTCTCTTCCCCCTCCTGATCGCTATGACGCCCCTGTCTGTGGCGTCGGCTCTACCACCTAAAGGAGACCCGTGAAGATCCGGGGTAGAATAGGTCTTCAGCAACCCAAATTTGCCGTAACTGGCGACTATGCTTGTCGTAAAAGGCGACTCACAGGATCGGGTGGTCAGGCTCGCTGACTTGGTTGATGCATGTCATCGATCCCAGTTGCGTGGATCGATGCTCATGATGTCAATCACTGGATTGTCTGGTCCAGACTCGATGTTTTACAGACCGCCGTCATATCGCTGGTATATTGCTGATAACGGCGTTAAACAACATTTTCATGGTGTGGGGTGCTTTCTGTGGCAATGCACGTTCCAGGCTTCTTGTCATCCGTGGCAACCTCAACGCTGCTGATTACCGCGACCAGGTACTGGCACCAGAACTTCTGCCTTTTATGGCAGCACATGGACCCGGTTTGATCTTCCAACACGACAATGCCAGACCCCATACAGCAATTTTGACAAGGATTTTCCTTCAGAATGCGGGAGTCAACGTCATGGACTCGCCGTCAAGGTCTCCCGACCTCAATCCCATCGAACACGTCTGGGATGCTCTTGGCAGAAGTCTGCGCACTCTCCAGAACCAACCACAGAATTTGCAAGATCTTGGCACCATTTTGCAGCAACAATGGCGTCGTTATCCCAATCATGTGTTAACAAGCATCACAAGGTCCATGCGGAAGCGTTGTGTGGCAGTTGTCAACGCACATGGTGGCCATACATGCTACTGAACTTGTGTGCCATCAGATTCTCGTGCTTTGGACTTATGATTTAAACTGTTGATGTTATTACCGAATACCGTAGTTGCTTGGAACAAATTATGGTTACCATGGTTAATTAAAATCCTTCTTTGGACATTAATGATTAAAAATTACCTTCTCTGATACATTTGTCCGTTGTATATCATATATGGGATTACTTTTAAAAATGTGAAGTTTTGAATTTGACTCAGTATATTATGTTTGCTTCTTTCAGATTTCGAGTACGGAGATGCAATGGTGATTCTTGTAAAATTGCAGAACCAAGGTTACGAAGAGTGATATCCAGGAGTTGTTTGGTTTTAAATCTTTCGCCTTTGACAGAATGAAGAACGATAAGTCAGCTCCTGGCTGGCGAGGGCGCCGTTAAACTTTAAGAATATGTACATCGAACATGAAGTGAGTAAGAAAATGCCATGGAACCCAGTGCGTTTCACTTACGTTTTTACGCAATGAGTGTGTAGCGGATGCCACGAGTGGAGGATTTACCCTTTTAGTGAACATAAGGCGCCATCACTGATTTTCATATTTTCACCCCTAAATTGCCTTTTTCGCTTAATGGGTCTGTTTCGGCAGCTAATCGATACTGGTTATCCTCTGCCGTTGATGTTATATTTTAAAAGGAAAAGAAAGGACCGGTTGGATAAACTAAAATGACAATATGATTTGTTCTGTGATTTTATGCTAAATGTATACATGTTTGAAAAAGGATGCATTTGATGGTACCCGTTTGGGTATAGTGTTCCTCAGGACAAGGGGCCGTATTCGTAAAGATTCCAAAAAAATTATTTTCTTAAGTTGCCAAAATGAATTTTTACCTGAGATATTTTACAAAAGTGTACAGTTATAAAAGCTAAAAAGAGCAACTTAGTTAAGTCCAAAGAGTAGTTCCAAGAAACACTCTAAAGAGGAAATTTCAACTCTATCTAAGTTTAATACTGTGCTATTTATAGATGTGATGTGATGTTTGTTGTTTAACGCCGCACTCAGCTATATTACAGCGGTCTGTAAATAATCGAGTCTTGACACGACAATCCAGTGATTGACATCAAGATCATCGATCCACGCAGTTGGTTAGTGATTGAGTATGGTTTTACGCCGCTTTTATCAATATTCCAACAATATCACGGTCGGGGACACCAGAAATGAGCTTCACTCATTGTACCCATTTTGGGAATCGAACCTGAGCCTTCGGCGTCACGAGCGAACGCTTTAACCACTAGGCTACCCGACCGCCCCTGAATCATTTTAAAAATCAAAGTTTAGAGAGGAGAGTTCCTTGCAGCACACTGACATACACTGCTGCACCATAAATATGGTTATTTTGCGACTGTTCAAAGCCAAAGACAGACTTCAAATGCAAGTGAATATCCTTGCAACACAGGTAAGCGAATTTATTACCTGGTCCACATACATCAGTTGTAATACTTCTTGACCGTGGTCATGTTTTAAACAAAGTCAAAGGATATGGACAAAGTCAGATGTCAAGATAAATGTTTCATTAAGGCGTGATGGCACTTTGCTTAGACAAGCAGCATCCTTGTATATTTCCTGCTCCAGTGAAGCCACATCTTCAATCCCATGGACGTCGGTGAAATGGGGTTTAACGTCGCGTCAAAGACTATTGCACTTTTATAGCGACATGCATGCATGTGTGTGTGTGCGTGTGTGTGTGCTTGTACTAGTCCGGACTGATGCCGATTTATAGTGCTAGCACACTGAGATCCCATGCCGCAGTTTAATGCCGAGCGCCAGACAGGGTAACAACAAGTACCATCTTTTAACGTCTTTTGGTATGACGCGGCCGGGGATCGAACTCCGGACCTTCCGCTCTGCAGGCGGACGCTCCACCACAAGACCACGGAGGCGGTCCCATTTGCAAATGAGTTGTCACACGACCGGGTTCAGAAGCAAGTTGAATAGTGAGTATTTCCACCTTGTGCATTGATGCAGGATTTACCCCTTGGCCTCAACAACACTTAACGTTGAAATATAGGCCCAGAGAAAGGCAATCAATGTCTGAAGGAGGATAGGCAGAAGTTCCTGCAATTTTTTTTTATGGATTTAGAAGACGTCGCAAACGTTGTTCTGTTTAATCCAAGACATGTTTGATTGGTGACACATTAGGCAGATCAGACAAATCTTGCAGGCCCAGGTGAGGTGAGGTGAGGTGAAATGGGGTTTAACGTCGCGTCCAAGACTATTGCACTTATATAGCGACGTGCATGTACGTGTGTGTGTTTGTGTGGCTGCTTGTACTAGTCCGGACTGATGCCGATTTATAGTGCTAGCTTACTGAGATACCATGCAGCAGTTTAACATGAATACCCCACTCAAACACAGTATACTGACTCCGAGGCGACCAGTCCTTGTTTTAGCCCCTTAATGCCGAGCGCCAGACAGGGTAACAACAAGTACCCTCTTTTAACGTCTTTTGGTATGACGCGGATCGAACCCCGGACCTTCCGCTCTCCGGGCGGACGCTCTACCACTAGACCACGGAGGCGGTCTGCTGGCCCAGGTAACATATAATATTGTTTTTGGTCAGATATTGCCGCACAACTCGAGAAACAAGGGACCCGCTGCAAGGGCCGTTCTGTTGCAAAAACGCCAAATTGGACCTTTGCAAAGTCTCATCCTGGGATATAGCATCATTCAAATTCCATCTATCATATGTGTCTATAGCTTCCTGAAGCTGTTATTTAATCTCAGATCATAACGCCACCACCTCGAAAGTGATCGCTTCAAGAACACGTCGTGTCACGTAACGTTCACCTCGATTCCCACTGACACGTGTCCTGAGATCGGATAGGGGGCACGGATGGCCCAGTCGTCTAAGGCGCCGCGATTTGCTGTGCAGAGTTGCGTCCCATGGGCACGCCAGAAACCTATGATTGTGGGTTCGAATAGCGGTTCGCCCCGATTATGTTTCTAGGTTTGTCAGCACCATACCCGTGCTCGTGGGTTTCGCCGAAGTGGTAAACGTCTGAGACCTGCATCACTTCGGGCTTTCCTCCAACATTAAGCTGACACGTCGTGATATAACTGGAATAATGTTAAAAGCGGCGTTAAACCAAACTCACTCACTCAATTGAGTTGACCGTTCTCCAGTGACGTGCTGTATACCGCACAGGAGGCGTCGACGTTGATGTTCTGACGTCAGGGTCGGCAAAACGAACGGTATGGAATCGCTGAACGACAGATATCACGGCGGGGGACACCAGAAATAGGCTTCACACATTGTACCCATGTCGGGAATCGAACCCGGGTCTTCGGCGTGACGAGCGAACGCTTTAACAACAAGATTAGGCTACCCGACCGCCCATTTCAAAGCTGAACGGATTAAATAAAACATGCGGTATTTGCATGACATACATGCAGGTTAAATGAAAACCAATTGGCCCACATATATGTAATGTTTACTATTTCTTACTCGTGACTTAAAATATTGACTTTATTGTATACTGTTATGACATCTATCAATCCTGCGTGATTTAAAGGTCAGGTTTCCAGTAAAATTGAGCAAAATATACTCTAAAATTCAACATCATCTTTACAAAAGAAATCAGAATGATATTGCTCACAATAACACATATTATATTTTCTAAATAAAAGCAATCCTTGTTCAAAACTGAAAGACATGTTGAAGCAAGAAAGCTAAATTCGTTCTCAGGAAGCAGCTACGGGGACAGAAAAAAGTATACCCGTAAAAAACGTGTTGAACAAATTACATCATATACATTTTACGCGATTGAACAAATTATACATTGAACGAGGAATGCATTACATTTTCATGTATAATTTACAAAATGTCTTCTCATTTGAGAGTAATACAGAACATTTAAAGCAATTTCAAATGCTATTACTGTCATTCTTAGCATCAATAACTGTCAAGAGGTAGTTAACCTATATAGAGGCACACAGTTGTGAGCCACTCAAGATTGGAAGACCTTCGCTTGATCCTGATACAGGAAAGCAACTGTACCGAGTTCGGAATGACATCTACATTCCATATGCAATACAGACCGCCTCCGTGGTCTAGTGGTAGAGCGTCCACCCGGAGAGCGGAAGGTTCGGGGTTCGCTCCCCGGCCGGGTCATACCAAAAGACGTTAAAAGATGGTACTTGTTGTTACCCTGTCTGGCGCTCGGCATTAAGGGTCTAAAACAAGGACTGGTCGGCTCGGAGTCAGTATACTGTGTCTGAGTGGGGTATTCATGTTAAACTGCTGCATGGTATCTCAGTGAGCTAGCACTATAAATCGGCATCAGTCCGGACTAGTACAAGCAGCCACACAAACACACACACGTACATGCACGTCGCTATATAAGTGCAATAATCTTGAACGCGACGTTAAACACAATTTCACCTCACCTCACCAAATGCAATACGCAGCTCTAGACTAGACAAATTATTTGAAAATTTAGTGAAAACAATTGCTAATTTTACATGTGGGCAGCATTGGCAATGTTACCAATGAGGGTAGATCCTGATGCCAAGGTCAAGTATACATCAAATTGAAATAAAACTAAGAGTTTATAATAGATATGTGTATCCCCTTGCATTCTTTTGCCTGAGGCCCTACGAAATATCCGTAACCTTTCAAGAAATAAATGGTTCAAACACTAATGACCGAATAAGGACAATATCATGTTTTTTTCTTACAACAATATATTAACTTAGATCACTTAACTAACATATCACTGTGGATCATATCAAGAACATGAAGCGAAAATAACCAAACAATAAATATCACAATTGCAAACAACTGTAAGAAATCAATACACAATGCCATTGTATCCCAAATATAGCATCTGTTACAACTGTAAGAAAATAAACCTGTGTCCAAGATAAACAGGCTGACCAGTCGCTGGATCAATGCTTGTGCAAAAGTCGGTTTCAAAGCTCATGCCTAAGACACTGTTGCTGGTGGAGCTATCTCTATGAGGGTAGATGTGAACAAATCATGAGCATGGATCCACCTAATTGGGATCGATGACATGCATCAACTAAGTCAGCGAGCCTGACCACCCGGTCCCGTTAGTCGCCTCTTACGACAAGCATAGTCGCCTTTTACGGCAAGCATGGGTTGCTGAAGACCTATTCTACCCCGGATCTTCATGGGTCGATAATACAGCTGCGTGAGTGACAGCAGGGAAAAGTTATATACTCTCAAAAAGAATTGGGGATATGCGAGAATAACAGATGAGTACAGAAATACAAAGATATATGGAGTGGTGGCAATGGATGTGTTATAGCGACTGATTTATTACTACCATTGTCTGCAGTACATTTGACTCCAAAGGCAAATTACCCTGTAGCCATGTCTCCATAACTTAATTGTCATTACGTTTTAGGCGCTAATCCCTGTTGTTAATCCTCACCAACATTCCATTGTATTTTCACTGACAGCCAAACTGGGCTACTTTATCACTTCCCGTTAATTATTGTTTTTTATAGTATGGCATTTATTGCCCTAATTGATCATCCCATGAACTGTGTTGGTTAATCACGCCCATATGTCCAATGTCAAAAACAATGTCATTGTCTCTTTGTCTGTCCATTGTTGTTCATTACTATACATGTGCTACCATTACACAGTTACTACGGTGTTAGTCAGGCTTGGTATTCCGAGTGCTGGCATAGGGACGACCTCGAGCAGGATGTGCTGCTCGTAGGAAACGCCCTGAGGTGAGCTGGAGCTCCGCTCACCTCTTGTACGCCTGAGCTGGAAGGTCCGCTCATTGCTGTGTTTGTGTTGTCTGAGCAGGTAATCCGCTCATTGTGCAGTTGTTGTTTATTGTTTACATGTGGTGCATAAAGCGTTCCGGGACAGTGATGTCGATTTTGTCCTTCTTTCCCCCAAGAGCTAATTCCCCGTCTACGTGCGCGTTGACAGATGGAAAAACAAAAGGTAGGACTAGGTGCAACAAAGCAATCAGCAGAACATGTTGGCGGTGCAAACAACCAAGAGTGAGTGAGTGAGTTGGGTTTAACGCCGCTTTTAACAGTATTCCAGTTATATCGCGGCGTGTCAGCTTAATGTGGGAGGAAAGCCCGAAGTGATACAGGTCTCAGACGTTTACCACTTCGGTGAAACCCACGAGCACGGGTATGGTGCTGACAAACCTAGAAACATAATCAGGGCGAACCGGGATTCGAACCCACAATCATAGGTTTCTGGCGTACCCAAGGGATGCAACTCTGCACAGCGAATCGCGGCGTCTTAGACGACTGGGCCACCCGTGCCCCCCAAACAACCAAGACAGACGACCTGGTGTGTTGTGAAAAAAATAAATGTTTGAGGTGACTTCATCAGTAATGGGTCTTCGGACACGATTGGTCAAACATTCTTTTATACAGGGTGGCATGATCCGAATCAATCTCCAAATTACACATGCGATCTGAGGGAGTCATGCATGGCCAATTAGGCTAACTTAGCGGGTGGCCTTTGACGTAGATGAACACGTCTCCGGGTCAATGAGTCAGGCGTGCTGTTTGAGGGAAAGGTCAGGACACACGGGACCCGTGAAGATCCGGGGTAGAATAGGTCTTCAGCAACCCATGCTTGCCGTAAAAGGCGATTATGCTAGTCGTACAAGGCGACTAACGGGATCGGGTGGTCAGGCTCGCTGACTTGGTTGATGCATGTCATCGATCCCAATTGCGTGGGTCGATGCTCATGATATCAATCACTGGATTGTCTGGTCCAGACTTGATTATTTACAGACCGCCGTCAAATAGCTGGAATATTGCTGAGTGCGGCGTTAAACAACAAACCAACCAACCAAACCAGGACTCACGGTTGGCCATTCCATTCTTGTAATGCTTTGCCGCTGGAGGTAGCCGGTTGCGATACGTGCATGGTGGGGAAGAGCGTTAGCATCTTGAAAGACTATACGTGGACCAGCATGGCGCGTAAACGGCACCAGGATTGGCGCTACCATGTTATGTCGGTTGTACTGTTCAGTAACCCTGTGGCGTTCTGGCATTTACAGTGATCTCGACCCATATCTTGACAGACCCACCGCCAAATATGTTACGTTATCGGCGTCTGGCTAGAATGTGTCGATTTGTTGACGCTGGTACCACACCTTGTCGCCGATCATGAGATTAGCTGCATTCAGACGATTTCTAATTGTCCTATCAGTGACTTGAACCCGGATGGCCCAGCGCAAGTGAACAGCGATTTGATTGGCTGTTTGGGCTCGATTTCTTATAGCCTGGTTTCTCATCCTGGGCCCACTTGCACAAAGCAATCTTTGCACTACGACTATTGTAAGCCTATGTTAAAGTATGGGAGTTACGATCATCTTAGCGCTAAGATCGCTTTATGCAAGTGGGCCTTGGACTTATGTTGTCACGACTTTGGGCGCCCTGGGTTTGGGCCAATTGGTAAAATTTTGTGCCTGCACAAACCTGCAAAGTCTGCAAATCACAGACTGAGAGTCATTGAACACATTGGCTACGCCTAGTACCGGTTGAAGCAGGCCAATAATGTGGATAATGAAAATCAACAATACTCACGGCTCAGAAAGATTTGACGTCATTTCATTGAAATATCAATATCAAGAATGAGCTCTGACCACGCACACAGAGTAATTGCCAGGTCTACATGCAATGTTTCATGTATGTTTGGGTCTTAGGTTCGGTTCGGAAAACGTTCCATCTCCGGCAGTTGTTTTTCAGAGCTGATCTTTCTTCTGACGAGAGATCATAACATTTGTATTTCATTATCCCCTATCTTTTGGAGACTTTATATATAGTTGACCCAAACACTTATCCAGACCCTCAATTTAGCCGTACTTGAGAAAAAAACATGATATTGGTTGGTTTGTTGTTTAGCGCCGCACTCAGCATTATTCCAGCTATGTGACGGCGGTCTGTAAATAATCGAGTCTGGACCAGACAATCCAGTGATTGATATCATGAGCATCGATCCACGCAATTGGGATCGATGACATGCATCAACCAAGTCAGCGAGTCTGACCACCCGATCCCGTTAGTCATATCTTACAAGCATAGTCGGCTTTTACGGCAAGCATGGGTTGCTGAAGACCTATTCTACCCCGAATCTTCACGGGTTGCACTGCCTTAGATATAAGCAAGAACAACATTCACTGAATTGATGACGGACTAGGTTGCGAAAGGGACCGGTCGAAACCAAGGTATCAGTTGATGAACATATATCCATTTACCTATCTGAACTGTCATAACTGTCCCTATTGTTTTCCCCATCGATACAGGACCTTGACGACATTATTTCTCCACAATTCTGCAAAACGAGAACGTACGACTGTCACTGCTGATATATGTATGAATTTTTTGTTGTTGTTATGGTTAATATGTATATTTTTCTTCGAAATTAAATGTACTGTAATTTAGTACAAATGGCATTATAAAGAGAGCATATGTTATATTTGAGGAAAGAATACTGTTAGTAATGGTGTCTTTAATTGCCGTATACGGTGACATATTTTTCTGTTAACCTAATTTATCATCAAAAACTTGCTCCCACAGGAGATATCGCTTGGGTATGATCAAGCGATATCTACACTGTAGATATCGCTGCAATGAAATTGCATCACAATGCTTTGCAGACCATTGTGACGTCATTGGTTACCATGACGTCACAATCATATGACATCACTAATGGCTCTGCTACTGAAGCTGTAAGCAGTACTTTTACACTTAAGACACTGCTAATTACTGTCTACAAACTGAAAAAGTTTGAAGAATGATGTTGGATGATAAATAAAATCTCACCCTCGTGTCTTTTGATAGCCTCGGAGTTTTCCCACTTTTATCAACTCGTGTTGATATATTTGATATCAAAAGACACTCGGGTGAGATTCTCTATATAACACCGTATACGGCGACTGAAGACACCATAACGAATTTATTATGCCGAAAAGTTTACACTATTTGGTATCTCTGTCGCACATGTCATGCCAATGCGCAAAACCTAACACTTACAACCTAAGACGTTAAGGGTCAAAGGGAGACAACTCTTCAAACCTGAGAGGCCAAACCGTGTTGATAATTTTAACTTCATATAAACGTGATCCAAAAAAACCTATTTAAGTCCTTGCACATCAAAATTAATGATATTAAAACACAAAGCAGAGTCGAATAACGAATTTCTGAACCAGAACTTTCATGTGGAATATGTGAGGTGGGTGTTGGAAAATCCAAAATGGCTGTTACTGACGGTATACGGTCTCATATTAGGTCAGTAACAACCATCTTGGATTTGTACTGACGGTATACGGGCTCATATGGGGTTAGAAGGTCAGCTCTCTGATTGGTCAATCTCACTTTGAGGCATAATAAAACTACGATATACAGTATTGTATAGTTTACCGAATATTTATCATTCTGTTTTTATAACAGATAACTGAGGCCAACATTCAACTACAGGTTACTTTTCGTTGTTTAAGTTTGTTTTTGCTTAAAATATATTTGTGAAAAAGTATATGTTATTTTAACATCAGTATCATTAGTATTGAGACTTGGACCCAAACATTTCTCTTTTCGACATTTGTTCAAAATTTAATTCATATCAAGGGCAGATAACTTGAACCATATGCACGTGTACAACGGCCACCTATTTGCATTCTGTGTTTCAGACATTTGTACACCACAAAAAATGAGTGAGTGAGTATGGTTTTACGCCGCTTTTAGCAATATTCCAGCAATATCACGGCGGGGGACACCACAAATGGGCTTCACACATTGTACCCATGTCGGGAATCGAACCCGGGTCCTCGGCGTGACGAGCGAACGCTTTAACCACTAGGCTACCCGACCGCCCCCCCAAAAAATGAACATTTTTGGCCACCAAACATACTTTCCGTGCAGGTAGCTAATACAAACCAAAGGTATTTCCAAGAATTGGCCAACCGCTTGGTCCAGGAGGAATCTAGTATCGTTTTTTTAAGGATGAAGTACGCCGATTCACCGACAACTACACCTACAAGGTGGGTATGTCTCACAGCAGACTGGCCAGAGACAGATCACGTATTCCAGCATCTCCCAGTCGGCCTGTAAGTGAGTGAGTATGGTTTTACGCCGCTTTTAGCAACATTCCAGCAATATCACGGCGGGGGACACCAGAAATGGGCTTCACACATTGTACCCATGTCGGGAATCGAACCCGGGTCTTCGGCGTGACGAGCGAACGCTTTAACCACTAGGCTACCCGACCGCCCCTTGTTCATAATGACATTTCACATATTTTCCGACATAAGGTCACCCCCGAAAAATCCAGTATAGCCGCCAAATCCAAAATGGCCGCCTGGGAGGAATGAAATTCTAGCATATCTCATGTGGACATGACCCACAACCTAAATACGAGTGTATATCAAGAAAAATGAACATTTTGGAATATATTTACCCAACACTACAACGGTAAAGTAAATAATTTTAGACTATTTATATTCATTTAGTTAATCTAAAGTGGGGGAAAAAAATGCATTTCTTATATCTTTACTTCATGAAGGCCAATTGACTACACAAATATTGTACACTAATATGGTGAATACAATGACAACAGAATATTTAAAGAACGGAATTTGCTATCCATAAAATATGCTGTAAATGGCAAATGGTTTCGGTTGGTTGGGGCAACTAAATTCGATCACAGTTGCCACACATTTGCAAAATTAAAAGTGGCGTACTCTCTCTGGCTGTCTCTCCCTGTCTGTCTCTCTCTGTGTGTGTCTCTCTCTCTCCTCTCTATCTGTCTCTGTCTGTCTGTCTCTCTCTGTCTGTCTCTCTCTCTGTGTCTCTCTCTCCTCTCTGTCTGTCTGTCTCTCTGTGGGTCTGTCTGTCTCTCTCTCCTCTCTGTCTCTGTCTGTCTCTCTGTGTGTGTGTCTCTCTGTCTGTCTGTCTGTCTGTCTGTCTCTCTCTCTCCTCTCTATCTGTCTCTGTCTGTCTCTCTCTCTGTGTGTCTCTCTGCCTGTCTGTCTCTCTCTCTCTCCTCTCTATCTGTCTCTGTCTGTCTGTCTCTCTCTGTCTCTCTCTCTGTCTGTCTCTCTCTCTCTCTGTCTGTCTGTCTCTCTGAGGGTCTGTCTGTCTCTCTCTCCTCTCTGTCTCTCTGTCTGTCTGTCTCTCTCTGTGTGTATCTCTCTGTCTGTCTCTCTCTCTGTATCTGTCTCTCTGTGTGTGTCTCTCTCCTCTCTGTCTCTCCCTCTGTCTCTCTCTCTCTCTCTCTCTCTCTCTCTCTCTCTGAGTGGGGACGAGCCTTCTTGTAGGTTATGGAAAGATGCGAGCAACGACGAAACCAGCTGCGACGAAACAGTCAACCGCTGGAATCTAAAAATAAACACCAGCTCGGTGCGAGTTTCAAACTTGACTCGTTGGTTGCCTGAATAGGTTACGAGTATTGCACAATACAGCGTGGCCCCACAACCCCGTGCAGTGTATTAACTATATTCTACTGGGGAATCTAAATGTTACCTCACAGGCCACGTCGTAGTATAGCCTATTTCAAGTCAGGCGCTCACTTAGAACGCGTGCAAACATCAACGTATTGATTGTACAAAATGACATAATATGTTTAGCCTATCTCAAGTATAGCGCGGGGCGGTAGGGTAGCCTAGTGGTGGAAGCGGTCTCTTGTCACGCCAAAGACCCGGGTTCGATTGGACACATTTCTGGTGTCCCCAGCCGTGAAATTGCTGGAATATTGTTAAAAGCGGCGTAAAGCTGACTCACTCATTGTAGTATGTATACATTCATGAATCGATTGTCCCGTGGGACTAAATGAGATTGCATGTATAGCCTGTTTCAAGTAAAGCGCCGTGTATACATCCATGTATTGATTGTCCCGTGGCACTAAATAAGATAATATGTATAGCTTGTTTCAAGTAAGGCGCTCACAGTCGTGTATACATCCATGTATTGATTGTCCCGTGGCACTAAATAAGATAATATGTATAGCTTGTTTCAAGTAAGTCGCTCACGGTCGTGTGTACAGCCATGTACTGACTGTTCTGTGGTGACTGGTCGTGACACGATCGCATCATCATGCGATGGCTGACGAGGCGTTTATGAAACACGTTTGTTCACATTACCCAGTCCCACATGTTTTGATGTGCCTATTGTGCGCATGGCCTGTTTGACATTGAACTGACTACCTGTGTGTGTCACCAGCTGTATCCAACAGGGCACAGACCAATGACCTCCAGTAAACACTTCAACCAAGTGATCAAATACAACCACTGACTGGTCAACCATCTTATAACGAACTCGATATCGTATACATGAAGGGAATTTACTATTGCACAGAACCGGTTGGCCACTGAAGCTTAACATAGTGGCTGAGGTGCGGGATACTGGAGGCTGGCCACAGAGGTATCGCATTCAATACGTGGAACCTGATCAGTGATTTGACTGGTTAAAGTTACCATACTTTCTGTTGGTCGGGACTTGACCTTCGGACAGCGGCTAGGCAGGTTGGCTCCGTTACCATACTCGTGATTATATAGATGCTGTATTTATTATATCACAAATAAAGTGTTGTAGATGGACACTTGTGTTTGAAGGACAGATATCCTAAACAACCAGAGTTCGGATGTTATCCCAGAGTTCGGATGTGCGGTACTTATGATTAATCAATTTTGACAACACATCCCACATTTCATATTGTCAACGCGATTGATTGTTTTGTTAGGTTTTTTAAATAAACTCAGCGGCAAAAGAAAGTATAGGTTGGGAATTTGTAATTTTCCTTAAAAAAGGCGATAACTAGTGGAAAGTAGGTATTGGGTATATGACTGCCCAGGAACAGGTACCAAAAAACACCTCACCCGAACGCGCCACCTTTGACGGCGCTCGTGCGGTGACAAAAAAATGGTGAAACAGGTTTCCCGCCTATGGCATAAACTGCACGTGCATGTCAGCTGTGTAAATGCGTTCGTCTGCAGGGTATAACCACACGTGATGAAAACACACATGAAATGCCACGACTGTCCCAGGAGCAGAGAGAGCCATCGGTATGGCCGAAATGGGAGCAACACAGGTCCAAATTGCCAGAAGGTTTGGTTGTACACCATTGACAGTAGCCACGCTGATTCAACGGTACAGGCAGACAGGGAGGACACAGGACAGGCCTAGAACCGGACGACCCCGAGTGACAACACCACTGGAAGACGGTCAGATCCGGCTCATTCACCTGCGAAACAGATTCGTAACGGCGACGGCGGCAACAGCGTTGGGACATCCCATTAGCCAACGTACAGTACTACGACGACTTCGTGATGCTGGAATCCGAGCGTATCGTCCTTTTCGGGGAATGGTACTGACTGCTCAACATCGACGCCTGAGACTGCGATGGGATAGGCAGGTTCGACGCTGGCAAGTGGGAAATTGGCGTCGAGTGCTGTTTACTGATGAAAGTCGGTTTAACTTGTTTCGAAATGACGGCAGAGAACGAGCTTATCGACGCAACGGGGAACGTTTGGCT
The DNA here is from genome assembly GCF_023055435.1 of Haliotis rufescens. NCBI lineage: Eukaryota > Metazoa > Mollusca > Gastropoda > Lepetellida > Haliotidae > Haliotis > Haliotis rufescens. Next base: position 85,477 of record NW_025963846.1, read on the forward strand.
CTGGCGTGTATTCGAGAGGTCCATCCATTCGGCGGGGGAGGCGCCATGGTGTGGGGATCAGAAGACTGATTTGGTGATTATACAGGGAAACCTGAACGCTGTGCAGTACAGAGACCAAGTGTTGCAGCCAGTTGTGCTTCCGTTCTTACAAAACCAACAGCGAGGACATTGTTTCAACACGACAATGCCAGGCCCCATACTGCAAGACTGACTCGGAACTTTCTAAACCAGCAGAACGTTGACGTTTTTCCCTGGCCTGCCCACTCACCCGATATGAATCCTATTGAACATATGTGGGACCATCTTGACAGACAGATTAGAGCACGCAAACAGCCTCCCGTCAACAGACAAGAATTGCAGCAGGCCCTGAGAGACGATGGGCAACGGATTCCAGTCCACGTCATCAGAAGACTGACGTCATCGATGAGGCGGCGTATCACTGCATGCATTGAGGCAGCTGGAGGTCATATACGCAATTGAACGTCACACAAGGGGGAGGCAGACATCACCGCATGGATGGACAACTGGTAACTGGTTAGGAGATGTCCTATGACATTTGATAATCCCGGTCCTGTTCGTCCGTAACTTCGATTGGAGGGAATGCCCATACTTTCATTGGAAAGCGGTGCGAGAGCAGCGACATCAAGCGGAGGATCCGGGAACCAGTCAAGGAATGCCCATTGTTGATCTCTCATTCGTCACCACTCGCCCCCTTCCGTGAGCCGTCCCGGAATAACACGAGCTAATGACGAATGGAGCTGTCATAGAAAGCACATTCCTGACCAACTCGTTTTATTCCGGGACAGGTTACCGAAACAGGCGAGTGTTGACGAATGTGACGAGTTCATATCAAAGCCAGCGAAAAACGGTAAGTTGGTCACTCTGTTTATATGGACGCTTGGAACCTCAACACTTGTGTTTCAGTTTGATAGCTTGTGCAGTGAGTAAACTAGCTATCACCATTGTACTGAAAAGCGTTATTGTATAGTTGTTGTTATGCTGCCTGTCACTCGCCATTAAGGACATAAAACAAGGATTGACCAGCTCGGAGTCGGTAGCATGTGTTTAGGTGGGCTAGCACAATAAATACTTGTCACAAGACACAAGTACGATAACCTTGAACGCGACGCTAAACCCTATTTTACACCACCTCACCTCCTCACTGTCACTGTTCCTATTCATTGGCCTTCGTTGATCTCGTTATTTTTCGGTTAGAGTTAGTCGGTGCGCTCTGGACTGGGGATTTGCAAAAAAAGGTAACTTGGCTTTTCTATCACCTGCCCACGCCGACATGCCTTATCGCAGGGCAGAATATGCAAGTGGATACTGTTCTTAAATGTATTTATTTCGCCGCAATATTCCAGCTATATGACGCGGTCTGTTAATTTCTCACGGGCCTGGTAAGGCTGATGCAGTTACTTACTTACTTACTTTGGAGATTTAACGTGCGCTATCCGACTGATGCGTATTTCGCACACGGACTGATGCAGTGCATACGCACTTACTTATGTAGGCCAACTGATTGGTAAACAAGAATATGACATGTTGTTGTTGCATTAAGTGTTTAAGAGGTCGCCTTCTGCCTAAGCAATTTCGGCTGACCTGCGAATATGACAGCGCCAGGCTGCAATTTTCAAAACAGCCGAAGTCACAGTTTGGTGACGATCGTATTGTTCGTATCACAATAGGCTATATGCCTGACTGGTCACATCCCCAAGGTTGCAACAACTAGAAGCGAATAAGCATTCTGCTGTTTTCCTCAGGTACATGTTGACTATACTTAGCCTTGGCAGAACAAGGCAGTAGAAACCTCTCACACAATCTAAACAATGGATATTGATCGTGTGGGATTCTCGTTCGGTTGGATGGTTGCTTTGTTTGTTGTTTAACGCCGCACTCAGCAATATTCCAGCTATATGACGGCGGTCTGTAAATAATCGAGTCTGGACCAGACAATCCAGTGATAATATCATGAGCATCGATCCACGCAATTGGTATCGATGACATGTATCAACCAAGTCAGCGAGCCTGACCACCCGATCCCGTTAGTCGCCTTTTACGACAAGCATAGTCGCCCTTTACGACCTATTCTACCCTGGAATCTTCACTTGTTCGGAGCAAGATGCCTTTCCTGGATTATTTGAAAGCAATATTTCAAAGGCGTTGATTGTGGATGGTAATATATGACATAGATACATATATAAAGAAAACAAATCTCTCATCGAGTGACAGGGGATATAAAGAGATATGCCACTCGAGAAAATATATCTTTTCCCCCTCAATAAATCAATGATTCAAAGGAGTCGGTAGACTTGCATAAGTAGCTAAGGCATACTCATCAGTTTAAATCGCACCTTCTAGATTATATAAATAATGAGAACATTTTTTCCCCATAAAAGACTGGCGTTCTCAGATGCCCGCTTATCTAGACTTGCCTATTATAAAGATAGCATTACTACACATACACGTACTTATGTTTCAGTACAGCCTTGGAACAAGGCTGAGGGACCGGGCACTTACTCATCGACAGAGCATCTGTATTAAAGCTTCATATTAATTTCCTTTTCTGTTGTATCTTACATCAAATATATGCAGTTTGAGTGAGTGAGTAAGTCTGGTTTAACGCCGCTATGAACAGTATTCCAGTTATATCACGGCGTGTACGGAGGAAAGCCCAAGCGAAGGTCTCAAACGTCTACCACAGACCTAGAAACATAATCGGGGCGAACCGGGTGATTATATGAACATTTGATTGATGCTTTCAGAAAATAAGAGTCAATGTACACGGTTATATCCCATTAGTTAGACGTCCCATTAGTTAGACGTCCCAATTGTTAGACATTTCTATTTAGGCAAAGAGGGAATATACCTACAGGTGTAATGGATCAGTCCTAATTAGATTAAAGTACTGAGTAGGGATAGGGGACTCACAGTTTAGGGAGTATAAATGTTATAATTTCGTTTAATTAACCTAAATTACCTTACTCTCAGCACAGGTTCAATAGGCATGAGATTAACTGTGTAAACTATGGAGTAGCTTGATTGTCTTACTGTATGATCAGTTGAAGGAGTTGAGTTTAGATTATCTACTCATCAAACAAATAAAAATGATCTTGGGGTACGTATCATTATCAGTATCGATATGGCTGGTTTAAGGAAAGTAGAGTACATCACCTCTCGGCGTGGAAGTGAGCAGTTGATATTAGATGGATATATCTACAACAGAAACCGCGAGAGGCAAACCTTCACACATTGGAGATGTGTCGTCAAGACGTGCAATGGGAAATGTACGACTGTCGGTGACTTTCTTTGCAATCAGCCGGAACATAACCATCCGCCTGAAGATGAAACCAGAGTGAACTTTGTCAGCAATCTTCGTGAAAGAGCGCGAGAAGAAACCACACAGTTGCAGGCATTGTACGAGGAAAGTGTAGTCTATTCTCTCTTGAAACCACAATTTGAATTAGAAAATTATCTGACGTCCCTACCCCTAAATAAAGCTATCCCTTTTCCTTTATTCGTACTTCATGCCACCACCTACCAATTGAAAAAGGAAGATGGAATGGGATACCTATTTGTGAAAGAAAATGTAAACTGTGTTTTATTGATGATATTGGAGATGAATTTCACTATATTTTTAAATGTCCATATTTTACTAAAGAAATAATTTTGTATATCCCACCTACATATTCTAAAAGACCTAATATGATTAGATTTCAAAGACTTTTCACTTGTAAAGAGATATCTGTATTAAAAAACCTTAGTAAATTCTGTAAATATGTAATGCAAATTGTAAAATCTTCCGGCTAACCATATATCCGCTATTATAATGTGTATTTTGCTGTCATTTGGTACCTCCTATGCCGAGGATCTCGGCCTGAGCGTAATAAAGTTCTGTTCTGTTCTAGAGGAGCAAGTCACTCAAGAAGATGAAACCAACATGCCAGCGATGCCATTATTTCACCAAACTGTATACAATTTATCAAATGTAAAGTGTCATTAAATGTTAATTATAATATTAAAGTATCTATTCAAAGCTGCTTTGCTTTGTTTGTCAGATCTTATCTGGACTATTCCATTTTAAAGTCTGAGGTTACAAGCATAATGATTAGTGTGCACTCAACCGTTTAAAGTGTTGTTATAAGCTGTCTAACTATTGGGACGTCTAACTAATGGGAGGACACCATGTACACCACTCGTATTGTTATTTGTATGCTTGAAATTAAACCCGACCAATTGTAACTTAGAGAATAATGTACGAGGATTATGAATTATCGGTCGCGTGATATTTGTGTTACTCCCGCTGTGCGACAGATAAAAATAAAATTCGTAATTTATTGCGGGTAGTTTATATATATATATATATATATATTTTATCTATTTTTGTCCTTCTGAGTAAATGTATGAAAAAATTGTTTTAAACTGTTCACGCCGCAGCATACTATTTATATTGTTGGGGTGGACGTCACTTGGCCAGATAAACCAGTGACTGATATTGTGAGCAACGATCGAATCCAAAGCTAATAGAAGAAAAATTAAATCTACTTCCACGAAATAATGTAAAATATGTTTTGTTGTTGTAAAACACCACACTAGGCAATATTCCAGCTATATGACGGCGGGAATATAAAAAAATCAAGTCTGGGCCAGACAATCCAGTGATTGATATTATGAGCCGTGTCCACACACGCGACCAATCAAGTCACCGAGCCTTACCACTCGATTCATTAAGATAATATACCTCTGGTTGCTGGGGACAGCACAGGGTCAATCATTGTCGGAAAGAATACATCCGCGGATATCTATCCCTGAATTTGACCTTTCAACCTACTGCAAATTGTACACACGAACTATTAAACGCCTCTCTAAGCCGTAAAGATCCGGGTAAACAACAGGTCTTCAGAAACCCATGCTTGTCGTAGGAGACGGCTAGGTGGGTCGGGTGGTCAGGCTCGCTGACGTGGTTGATGCAGGTCATCGTATCCCTATTGCGTGAGACCCGTGAAGATCCGGGGTAGAATAGGTCTTCAGCAACCCATGCTTGCCATAAAAAGGCGACTAGTAGCTATGCTTGTCGTAAAAGGCGAATAACGGGATCGTAGGGTCAGGCTCGCTGACTTGGTTGATGCATGTCATCGATCCCAACTGCGTGGATCGATGCTCATGATATCAATCTCTGGATTGTCTGGTCTAGAATCGATTATTTTACAGAACGCCGTCATATAGCTGGAATATTGCTGAGTGCGGCGTAAAACAACAAACCAAACCAAACCTATTGCGTAAATGGTTCTCATGATGTCAGTCACTGGATTGTCTTGTCCAGAAATGATTATTTACAGACCGCCGTTACATAGCTGGAATATTGAAAACGAATATGTACGAGTTGTCAATTCCATTGGAAAGCACCGTTTTTAATTTTCTGCAAGTTACGGAAGGGAAGAAATATATATATTGTGTCTTCAAACATTTACTTGAAAAATACGGTTTACCTTTGAGATTAGATGGCCAATTAATAATTGGACCAACGACAACGTTCAACGTGACTGACGCCATTTTTCGTAAATACGAAAACAACAGAGATAGCTCCCGATTGAAATTAGAGTGACCTCCCTTTACCAATAATAATGCAAGCTCCTCACAGCGAATAGGTGGCCACAACCATGCTTGGAGTTGAACTCGCAACCGAATGACCGTTATGTTTACAAAACAAGTGACGCCGAATACACTTATCGCTGCTAAATTACTTTCTTCGTTTGTCAATTTGAATTTCTGTTTCATTAAAACTATCGTGTTATTGACATAGTAAGAATGTAAGGGATAAGTTGGTTGATCTTCCGTTAGTCTGCAATCTCGAACCAATCTGATTATCAAAACAACAAAGTAAATTCATCTGGAAAACATGGTCAGTCTTAAACCTTTTCAAATTGAAATATGATGGCATTCCCAAAGACATAAACAAAAGTATAAACGTTACTACATATGGGGTTGGAGGGCAAATTTCAAGATTCTTGTAATGGCCGCGCCCACACTGGTGGCAGCGATGTTACCGAGAGTGTAACGAAGGTGTCATGCGCTGGGAAGGAGCTTGATAATAATGCAGTTTCGCCACTATTATATGCCGCCCTCGAATTCAGCTGCAGTTTCACCCATTATGCCCATATTCGAGATACAGAAGTCTCGACGCTGATTTGCTGATTAGAAAGTCACCTGACGCGACCTCCAGTACTGTCACTGAACAGCTGCTGAACATGTTGCGATAAGTTGCTGTTCACCATTGCTGAACTCAAAGATCATTTAGAAGTCAAGGGCAGTGACGGATCCCGTGGCTCGCTGACTTGCTCATGATGCCAATCACTGGATTGTTTAGTCCAGACTCGATTATTTACATGCCGCCATCGTATAACTTGAACAAAACTTTAATCACATCTTATCATACATGTACATTTTCATTTCTCAGGCCAAGATGCTAGAATGTGTGTTCAACCTCTGGCCCGAGTCTCTCATCACTCAGGCCATCATCGTGGGGATCACTGCCGGCTTCATCACCTACCATATCTTCAAGAAGCGTCCCGCCTTGCCTCCTGGACCAAGGGGGTGGCCGTTTATTGGAAATTTGCGCGGTAGGTCATGTCGTGAATGAAACAAATAGCATACCTCAATTGCTATTGTAGCGGCCATAACATTTCCAAATCACGTAATGGGATTCGAACCACGGACCTTCTGATCAGATCTCGGATGCCTTGTCCACATGACCAAAGAGGTTAACCCCGTCATCGGCCACTCATCAGTATACAAAACATATTTCAATGTGCATGTACAAATAACTTTTGTTTCTTTGGTGTCAGTGTGGAGATTTTAGACTGTTCACGACAGACACAGATGTGCTAGTGTCATGGCACTATTTTGTTTCTTTTCAGAAATACAAAAGGGTGACCCCTTGGAACTTTTTAGCACATGGATAGAAAAATATGGTCCTGTAATCACGGTAAAATTTGGTGAGTATTCATGAATAAACAAATAAACTGACGGCCAAAAGAAACGTTACCAACGATATTTCTAGGATACAATATGACCAACACAATTTGAAGCAGCAATAACAATTGTATTGTAGAAATTCATCATTCAGAACAGTAAAATGCGAATTTACTAATTCAACAACAATGTCCTTGACCTCCAACAGGGACATGTCTTGACAAGGGGTCATTCGTCCAGTATTCGATCAACAACATTGGTTACAACTTTAAGGTGACGACGGCCCAGACCGTTCAATACGGGATATGACCTCCATGAGCGGCAATGCATCTTCGAATGCGGCGTCGAACTGAGTAGACAAGCGTCCTCACATCGACTGCAGGTATCCGATTCCATTCCTCACGGAGGGCAACGATCAACGCTTGTCTCGTGAAGGGAGGATGTTGACGTTTCCGAAGACGACGCCCCAGCTGGTCCCAGAGATGTTCAATGGGTGACAGATCTGGTGATCGAGCTGGCCACGGCAGGACAGTCACGTTATTGGCGTTAAGGAAGTCTCTAGTAATACGGGCTTTATGGGGTGTGGCGTTATCTTGTTGGAACACCGTCCGTTGTTGACGCTGGATGAAAGGAAGAACCACTGGCCGTAAGATATTGTCAATGTAGCGTTGTGCTGTCAGACTGCCTTCGATCCTGACAAGTTCCGTCTTCTCGTCCCCGCAAATGCCGCCCCAGACCATCACACTTCCGCCCCCGTAAGGTTCCACCTCCTCGACACAACAAGAAGCCGTACGTTCACCACGTCGTCGATAAACTCGCGTCCGCCCATCAGGTTTGAAGAGTTGGAACCTGCTCTCGTCACTAAACAGCATTCGCCGCCATTCCCTTTGTTGCCATCGCTGAGTTTGCCTGCACCACGTCAATCTGGCACGTCGATGTTGACGGGTCAAGGTCATGCCCTTGAAAGGGCGATAAGCCCGGAGACCATAATGTCGTAGTCGTCTGGTCACTGTTTGTCTGCTGACCGGATGTCCTAAGCTGTTGGCAGCTGATGACGCCACAGTAAGAAATCTGTTCCTCAGATGAAGTACCCGTAAAAATCGGTCATCCTGCGGGGTCGTGACCTTTGGTCTGCCACTCCGTGGCCTGTCTGCGGTTCTGCCAGTCTGTCGGTGACGTGCGACCAGTCTGGTAATGGTCATCTTGGAGCAGTTCATGTTAATGGCAGCCTCTCTCTGTGTCGCTCCCATCTGCAGCATACCTATGGCTCTCTCCCTCTTGACAGCGGTCAGTCTTGGCATGTTCGTTGGTGTTAATCATCGCAACCAATGATAGGGAACAGATCCGTGCGTAATTTATACCAGGAAATTGCACGATAGTTTGGGACAGAATGTTTTAAAAAATTGCTGAAAAACACCAATATCTCCCAAAATCCGTAAAGCACATGAAGACTGTATTCGTGAGATGTGTTCTTTACTGTTTTTGAACAGGTTGGCATCTTTGTTTCATGTTGGTAACGTTTCGTTTGGCCCTCAGTTTATATCAAAAATAGTTTATACACACTAACGGCAATGGTAACTGTGAGAGGTAATGAAGTTTAATAAAAATAAATATATTCTGAAATTACATTAATATGCATATTTCAACAGATATTCATGAATACATCTAGATTGGTAAGGTCATGATTAACAATTTGCACGTGCATGTTCATGCACGGCGCACAATTTGCATGTTTTGATGCTTGATGGAAGAATAGTTCACACACTTAGTTTTTTAATGTGAACATCACACAGCGATTGTTTAGATATCGGGTGCTCATAAAACACTTTTGTTTCACTGTAAATAATGCTTTAATACGCATTGCGCAATGCCTCATCTTCCCGAGGCAAGAGAGTTAACTGACTATAAAAGTCCAGTTTTCACCCTTGCCGAACTAGGCTGGAATTCCTGGGCTTGGTCGTAGCGCCACCAGTGGTTATTATGAGTTATGTCCCTTCTGCCCCTCTCCTATAGACCAATCCGATTCCATCGCTTGCATTTGTTTAAAACAAAATGGCGGCGCCCAGTCAAGACGATCTGATCGATAATCAAGATCTAATTATGTGATAAAACGGGTCATACATCGCGAAATGCATCAAATCACGCGAGCACCTTGATTAAAAACATGAAAAGGTTCGGAAAATATATGTTGACAACGAGTTGGCGGTGCACATGTTTTGCAAATCCTGCAATCGATCGAAATCTGCACAACAGTTTACGAACCGTATTTCGATTTCCTTGCGAGATTTTGATTTTATTGTGCATAGACTCGTTAGTCCAGCCAAAATGTAACTCCATAATACCAACCTAGTTCGACAAGGGTGGAAACTGGACTTTTATTATAGTTAGTTAACCCTCTTGCCTCGTGAAGATGGCAATGCCTCGGCTTGCTAAAACATTAAGGTTGGAGGAAAGCCTGAACTGATGCACATCTTTAGCGTTTGTCATACTTTGGTGACACACACGAACACTGTGTGTTCCTGACATACCCGCATTGTAATGTCTCTGACATTAGTCATTGTAACCTTATTCAGTCTAACAGTAATCATCATTACATTATCAAGTTAACATAATATTACTCAGTCTAACATTTATCATTGTAACGTTATCAAGTGTAACACGATTAGTAATATTCATCAGTCTAATGTTAATCATTGTACCATTATTCAGTCTAACATTAATCATTGTACCATTATCCAGTCTAACATAATTGATATCATTCGGTACAACGTTAATCATTGTAACATTATTCAGTCTAACATTAATCATTGTAACATTATCCAGTCTTACATAATTGATATCATTCAGTACAACGTTATTCATTGTAACATTATTCAGTCTAACATTAATCATTGTAACATTATCCAGTCTTACATAATTGATATCATTCAGTACAACGTTATTCATTGTAACATTATTCAGTCTAACATTTATCATTGTAACATTATCCAGTCTTACATAATTGATATCATTCAGTACAACGTTAATCATTGTAACATTATTCAGTCTAACATTAATCATTGTAACATTATCCAGTCTTACATAATTAATATCATTCAGTCTAACGTTAACCATTGTAACATTATTCAGTCTAACATTAATCATTGTAACATTATCCAGTCTAACATAATTAATATCATTCAGTCTAACATAAGTTATCATTCAGTCTAACATTAATTATTGTTACATTATCAAGTCTAACATAATTAATAATATTCAGTCTCACGTTGATCATTGAAACATTATCCAGTCTAACATTAATCTTTGTAACATTATCCAGTCCAACGTTAATCATTGTAACATTATCCAGTTTAACATATTTACTATTATTCAGTCTGACATTAATCAGTGTAACTTAGTTCACTGTTACATAATTCACCTAATTCAGTGTAACGTAAAACGTACAAAATCATTCAGTCTTGCCCTATCTCTTGACAGGCACTTGGAAAGTTGTCATTCTTGGCAGAATAGATGTTGTGATGGAGGCACTCGTACAGAAACAAGAAGCTTTTGCTGGGAGACCCCAGACATATTCAGGTATGTATTACCGTATTCGACGTAATAAGCGCCCACGGCGACATTTGCTAAGATATTGGCCAGTGAGCAATCCCAATTAGCACCCCTTCCGATTGATAAATGTACACAAGACGTATTTATTCGCGTATAATACGCACTCGTGTGTTATATGCACCCTTAATTATGGGCATTTAATTCTGGAAAAATATATCTGTCGCACATATACATTTCAGACTGTCAGCATAAACCACGAAATTTATCTTTCAACTCGGTTTTTTCACCAAAATAACATTCCAATAAGAGCCCCCTATTTCTAATTTTGAGAGCGCCCTGGGTGCTTATTACGTCGACTACGGTAAACATTTCCACTAGTGCTTCTGATGCAACTTGACATTTACTTGGCTTCACAATTATGTCATTTATTAACGCAAAGAGGCTTTACTGTGCTTTCGTGGATGTGTTCTGTTTGACTGCATTCTGTTTAGGTTGCAGGAACAGAAACTGTAACCAGAAAGTAAGCTAATTAACAGTTCAGTGAGATAGTAAGTTACAAGCTTACTTTCTCAATGAAGGAAGGTAACATGGTTCGCAGAGTATACCCAGAGATTATTCTGGACATTATTACCTTTGAGAGAAAATCTCGCCTTGTCCAAAAGTGACAATTGTTTCAACCGGTGAGTGAGTGAGTGAGTGTGGTTTTACGCCAATATCACGGCGGGGGACAATCAGAAATGGGCCTCACACATTGTACACAAGTGGGCAATCGAACCTGAGACAACACTTTAACCACTAGGCTACCCCACCACACCTGTTTCAAACGGTGTTTCTCTCACTTATTCCAATGTATTTCTGTATTTCATTGGGGCGGTCGGGTAGCCTAGTGGTTAAAGCGTTCGCTCGTCACGCCGAAGACCCGGGTTCGATTCCCGACATGGGTACAATGTGTGAAGCCCATTTCTGGTGTCCCCCGCCTTGATATTGCTGGAGTATTGCTAAACGCGGCGTAAAACCATACTCACTCACTCACTCTCTATTTCATTATTTTAGGTGACGCATTCACTGCGGGTTCTAAGGATATAGTAAACGGTCAATACGGCCCAAGGTGGAAGCTGCACAGAAAGCTCGCCTCCAAGGCTCTCAGGTTGGTTGTTTGCCAACTGTTTGGTGTATTATTTAAATTTTGATAAACATCAAACAGATATGAAGCTGTGTCACGAAAATGGGCTTTGTCACTAGACTAATATCTTCTCACCATTTCAGAGGGGGCACGGGTGGCCCAGTCATTGAAGTCGCCTCAATGTGCCCCAATGGGTCCCCTTGGGCACAAACCTATAATTTTGGGTTCGAATCCCGATTCGCCCCAAGTATGTTTCTAGGTTCGTCAGCACCATACCTGTGCTCATGGATTTCAGCAAAGTGGTAAACGTCTGAAACCTGCACCCTTTTAGGGAATTCCTCCCACATTAGGCAGACACACTGTTGTGTAACTGGGATAAGGTTTAAACCCAACTCACTCACTCACTGTTTTGGGGAGGTTTTTGACCAAGTCCTCTTTAAAGTGGATTTTGTATAAGCTCATCAGACTGAAAGTCAAGGGAGCGTATGTCGTAGCCTGTTTGTCCCGCGTCGGTCCTGCATCATCCGGGATAAACATCTATTCAGCAACCTCTTGACTATTGTGGCTGAAACCTCACAAACTTGTTCAGAAGAAGAAGTTTATTCGGTATCAGAGGCCATATGACCAAGACTACAATACATGAGATAAAATTTTGAACATGAACAGGTGGAGTGAGTGAGTATTGTTTTATGCCACTTTTAGCAATATGCCAGCAATATCAGAGCAGAGACACCAGAAATGGGCTTCACACATTGTACCCATGTCGGGAATCGAACCCGGGTCTTCGGCGTAACGAGTGAACGCTTTAACCACTAGGCTACCCGACCGCCCCTTGAACAGGTGGAACAAATGTAATACTATCTCAAAATAATAGTTATCTTACATCATACAGGCAGATTTCTTTTTCAAATATATAGCAGTATTTTTAATGAAATTAAACGGTATTTGAAAATGACAAGATCAAAAACCAAGTATTTAAAGTTCTACAGACACGTTCATCATGCTGGGTGCACTGTCCAGTATTCGATCACACCCGCAGAATCGACGTTGATGTATTTTAAAGTCCCGTGCAGCACACAAGGCTCAGTATCGGACGTGACCCCCTCCAGCAACGATGCAGGCCTTAACACGACGTCGAACTGAGTACACGAGTCTCCTGACATCCTGATTAGGGATCCTACCCCATTCTTCCTGCAGGGCAATTGCCAAGGCACCCCTCGCCAATGGCCGCTGTTTCCGAATCCTGCGTCGAAGTTGGTCGCAGAGGTGCTCTATGGTCGATCTGGCTGGCCACTGTAATACGGTCACGTTGTTGGCGTTCAGAAAGTCGTTAGTGACTCGAGCTGTGTGAGGGGTGGCGTTGCCCTACTGAAACAGCGTCCGTGGGTTGCGTTGCAGGAAAGGCAGTAAGTACCACAGGCCGCAAAACCTCATCAATGTAACGACGTGCAGTGAGATTTCCGTCGATTATGACCAGATCTGTCTTCTGGTCCCGCAGGTGCCACCCAAGACCATGACACTACCACCTCCATAAGGCTCCACTTCTTGGACGCAACAACCGTTCGCCATGTCGTCGGTAGATTGGAACCCGCCAATGAGACTTGAAGAACTGGCACCTACGCTTGTTGCTGAAGAGCACTCTTCGCCAATTTCTCTGCTGCAACTGCTGTAGAGTCCTGGCCCATCTCAGTCTGTGACGTCAGTGTAGAAACGTTAACTTCATGCCCCTCAAAGGTCGATAGACACAGAGACCATACAGGCAGAGTCGTCTAGCAACGGTCCTTCTGCTGACTGGATGTCCAAGGCTGTTTGAGGACGATGACGTCACAGTTAGGAATCTGGTCCTTAGTTGAAGCACCCGTACCGGTCTTCCTGTGGGGTCGTGACATTGGGTCTTCCGCTCCTCGGCCTGTCTGCAGTACTGCCAGTTTGCCTGTGACGTGTGACAAGTCTGGCGATGGTGCACTTGAAGCAGCCCATGATCCTGGCAATATGCTCCAGCGTCGCTCCAATTTGCAACATACAGATGGCTCTCTCCCTCTGCTCTGCGGTTAGTCGAGGCATGTTCGTTGTTATAAACGGCTTCATGTGATGAGAGAGTACAATCCTGATGATGTTAATGCCAGAATTTCATACGGGTAACTTTGTGCACATTTTGCACTTTTTAGTAATTAAATTCGCTTTTCTCGCAAATCACGTGAATTATGTACAAATGTTCACAGGGAATAGGCAAGTTGCATTCCAGCTATGTGTTTGTGCTGTTTGGCAAATTTGTTGAAAACTGACGACCATTATTTATTTGGTGGCGTTTCTTTTGCCCATTAGTTTATATATAAATAAATATATGTGTATATATATAGCGACAAAACCCTTTCCATATCCAATAGAAATCACTGCATGAAGCAGATTCGATTGTTCGATTCTGACTGTATCATGAACATGTGTGAGTGTGAGTGAGTATGTATTGTTCTACGCCGTTTTTAGCAATATTCCAGCCATATCACATCGCATTTATTGCACTTAAGTAAATCAGTATTGACATTGTTGTTGTAACGAAACTGTTGAATACTCCAGTTAGGGCTCAGATATCGGTATTTACATAATATGCGGATTAGAACTTTATTTGGAGTTCACTTAATGGCGCAATTCTTCTGGTTCTGGTCCAATTTTTAATATGGCCGCCATGACCAAGGGCCATGTCACAATGACTGCAAGACCTGTTTCCAGGATTTCAAAAGATATCTGACCAGACAGCGAGGAACCATCTTCATGAGGAAGGTCTCAGAGCCAGATGGTTAGTAAAAACCTTACAAGAAGGTGTTGTTTTCATTCAACGCCATCGTCATTTGCGATGTCATGGGGTGCCAAGCATGCAGATTGGAGCCAAGTTGCAATATTTCGTCAAGTGTTAAGAAATGCCGAAAATGTGTGTTAATTCCCAGATCAACAATCTGACTATTGTTTCATTCTTTGTGGAGTTTCTATATTTATACATGAATTGTGTTATGTTGTTGAAATTGTATTTTTTCCATTTAAGACAGTATATGACAAGTGATAACCTCCCCAGGAAGATATCCCAGTCTCTCAACATCTCAACTGCGCTTATGCTTGAAGAACATGGACCGATTGATCCTCTTCCTTTCATTTCACTAGCAGTCTTTAACATCCTGTATGGAATGTGCTTTGACAAACTCTGGTGAGTCGGTTTGATGACAGCCAAATGTTTGTCATGGCGGTTTTTGTTTAATATTTTGATTAAAATTGGTCTCCAGCAAACTATACCACTCGATAGGGTGTGTGTGTGAGTGTGTGTTTGGGAGAGGGGGGGGGGGGGGGGGGGGGGGGGGGCATTTCTTCATTCCCAAATACCTTTTTTCATAACACTATACCCTTCCATAATCTGATATTATTTTCATGACCCAGTCAACCCCTCCCCTATAGCACATTGCCAGTCCCTTATAGATTGGATGGCCAAGTCATTGCAGGTCATAGCTCATATCATCACTGATTTGTCTGGCGCAGATTAGTGTTATTTACAGGCCGCCAGCTGAATTGTTTTCATGGAAACAGGAAGAAATATGAAAGATAATAAAATCCCAAAACATAAAATTTCAGCAGTTGACCACTTGTTATGCTGAGGAAGATAAACTTAACTTAATAAAAACATTAAGCTATTTTTTTAAAACAAGCCATACCCTCATCTGAACCCAAGTCCAATATATTTTCTCATGGCAACAGAAAAAAATATAAAACATAAGGAAAGTTCCTAAATAGCAAAAAATTTGGCTGAACTGATATCTGCAAAATTTGATCAAGAAATAGTGAAGGTCTTGTTTCGGAAACAAAACAAGATGGACTGAAGGACGAGCGAAAAGCATCCATTCTTATATCCATGTCCTACTTTGTGGCTGTTGATAAAAAGTAGGGCAACAGGTTTTGTCATCAAGTTTATCACAAGGATTTTGTTAATTATTTCAAGTGCTGACACAAAGGATGAAACCTTCACCTTTCTGATGGACAGTTTGAAGGGACTCGTGGAAAACTTTGGCAGTGGATTCTTAGAAGACTTCATACCTCTTCTACGATATTGCCCTACGGCAAAATTCAGACGACAACTGAAATATATAGCAGCTCTGACTGAACATATAAAGAAGGAGATGGAGGAACACAAGGAAACGTTTGTTTATGGTATGGTCATTTTGTGTATTAACTATACCCTTAAATAATGTAACGCACATGAGTCCCGGATTGAACATGTACAAGTAATCTATGCATGTCGAATGAGGCCTCATTATGGACCAGAGGGTGAGGCTTGTAATGGTGATGTTGACGGTGTCGTCATGGCCAGATGGTTATTGCTTAAATGATTAGCTCAGGTCGCCGTAGGTCCAGGTTTGAATCCCAACATTGGTATATGCATGGTTACTGTTGTCTCCCGCATGATGTTACTGGAAATTTGCTTAACATGTAAAACAATATTCAGTTTTATTTCTAATAAAACCAGGACAGTCACGGGATTTCGCGGATGCCATGTTGGCGGCCCAGAAAGAGGCAATAGATGAAGAGGACCCTGCTCTTTTGTCTCAGATTACTGACACCCATGTTGTGCAGACAATGGGGGATGTGTTCTTCGGTATGTTTCTTTTTTTCACTAATCACTATAGAACAAATCACTGGTAGGTTGTTCACGATCCCGTCCTCTTACTGGATTCCCTTGCAAATTAGACACCTCAGGATTTTCACGCATACCAGACAGAAAGTTGCCTCATGCTTCCTCCTACCACAGAAAGGTGGTTTGTTTTCGTTCAAACCAGCTTTGAGATGTCTCCATGCAAAAAAAGTTGTCTAGAAGTTCTATAAAGCCATTTTCTTGCGGTTCAATTAAGCCAGTATTCTAGAGGTTTCAAAAAGCTAGTTGTCTAAAGGTTCCATGAAGCCAGTTGTCTAGAGGTTTCACAAGGCCAGTTGTCTAGAGGTTTCAAAAAGCTAGTTGTCTGGAGGTTCGTTCCATGAAGCCAGTTGTCTAGAGGTTCCATGAAGCCAGTTGCCTAGAGGTTCAATGAAGCCAGTTGTCTAGAGGTTCCATGAAGCCAGTTGTCTAGATATTCCATGAAGCCAGTTGTCTAGAGGTTCCATGAAGCCAGTTGTCTAGAGGTTCCATGAAGCCAGTTGTCTAGAGATTCCATGAAGCCAGTTGTCTAGAGGTTCCATGAAGCCAGTTGTCTAGAGGTTCCATAAAGCCAGTTGTCTTGAGGCTACATGGAGCCAGTTGTCTAGAGGTTTCACAAAGCCAGTTGTCTGGATGTTCAATGTAGCCAGTTGATTAGAGGTTCCATCAAACCAGTTGTCTTGAGGTTTCACAAAGCTAGTTGTCGTGGTGTTCTATGAAACCTGCTGTCTGTGGGTTTCACAAAGCTAGTTGTCTTGAGGCTACATGGAGCAAGTTGTCTAGAGGTTTCACAAAGCCAGTTGTCTGGATATTCAATGTAGCCAGTTGTTTAGAGGATCCATGAAGCCAGTTGTCTTGAGGTTCACAAAGCTAGTTGTCGTGATGTTCTATGAAACCTTCTGTCTATTGGTTTCACAAAGCTAGTTGTCTTGAGGCTCCATGGAGCCAGTTGTCTAGAGGTTTCACAAAGCCAGTTGTCTGGATTTTCAATGTAGCCAGTTGTTTAGAGGTTCCATGAAGCCAGTTGTCTTGAGGTTTCCCAAAGCTAGTTGTCTGGATGTTCAATGAAGCCAGTTGTCTAGAGGTTTCACAAAGCCAGTTGTCTGGATGTTCCATGAAGCAAGTTGTCTAGAGGTTTCACAAAGCCAGTTGTCTAGATGTTCCATGAAGCCAGTTGTCTAGAGGTTTCACAAAGCCAGTTGTCTGGATGTTCAATGTAGCCAGTTGTTTAGAGGTTCCATGAAGCCAGTTGTCTAGAGGTTTCCCAAAGCTAGTTGTCTGGATGTTCAGTGAAGCCAGTTGTTTAGAGGATCCATGAAGCCAGTTGTCTTGAGGTTCACAAAGCTAGTTGTCGTGATGTTCTATGAAACCTTCTGTCTATTGGTTTCACAAAGCTAGTTGTCTTGAGGCTCCATGGAGCCAGTTGTCTAGAGGTTTCACAAAGCCAGTTGTCTGGATTTTCAACGTAGCCAGTTGTTTAGAGGTTCCATGAAGCCAGTTGTCTTGAGGTTTCCCAAAGCTAGTTGTCTGGATGTTCAATGAAGCCAGTTGTCTAGAGGTTTCACAAAGCCAGTTGTCTGGATGTTCCATGAAGCCAGTTGTCTAGAGGTTTCACAAAGCCAGTTGTCTGGATGTTCCATGAAGCCAGTTGTCTAGAGGTTTCACAAAGCCAGTTGTCTGGATGTTCAATGTAGCCAGTTGTTTAGAGGTTCCATGAAGCCAGTTGTCTTGAGGTTTCACAAAGCTAGTTGTCTGGATGTTCAATGAAGCCAGTTGTCAAGAGGTTTCACAAAGCTAGTTGTCTTGTTGTTCCATGAAGCCGGTTGTTTGGAGGTTTCACAAAGCTAGTTGTATTGGGTTCCATGAAACCGGTTGTCTTAAGGTTCCAAGAAACCAGTTGTCTAGAGATTTCATGGAGCCGGTTGTCTTGAGGTTCCATGAAGCCAGTTGTCTAGACGTGCCATGATGCCAGATGTCTGGATTTTCCATTAAACCAGTTGTTTAGAGGTTCCATAAAGCCAGTTGTCTGGAGGTTATATGACTTGGTTTTCTAGTGGTTTCCACGCAAATAATAACTTTGAATCTTCTTGGAGGCGTCTGAGGACAAACAGAAAGGTTCACAAACCAGCAAGTGCAGCTGGCAGGATGATACTATTTAATTTAAACGTGGTTAGTTCAATAAGTAAATTAGTGTACTGTTGTCCTGGAGACTCCTGTCCTCAGGATTGGTAGCCCAAGGGGGAGATTGAAGACAGCAATAACCTTTGTTTAGTGTTCAGCGTATTTGTGTTCTACAACAATATTACGCATGTTGTCACCCATTGTTCAGGACGTCACAAACGATTCAGGGTACAATACATCATATACCATTCAAGACTGGTCGACAACCAATAATATTCACTGGTTTAAGTATTAATAACATTATACGAGGGAATTTGCATTATTGGCAAATTTCGTTTCGAAACTGACGATATATGGAAACTGCAAGCACAAATCTATGGAGTGTAAATATTGTTCGGCTCATAAACAGTCTTTGTAATAGTGAATGACAGCTGTATATTTTCTTCTAATGTAAATTTGTATTTTGGGGTGTTTACTGGGATTGTGTTACTGCACTGACACGATGACTGTGTTTCAGCTGGTATCGACACCACAAGGAACACCCTCCACTGGTGTCTCTTGGTGATGGCTCTCAACCCTGACATACAGAAGAAGGTGCAGGAGGAGGTGGACTCTGTTATAGGTAATAATGATTTAGAAAATAACCTACGAGGTATTACGTATAATTCATCCCGAACATGTGTTTGTTTGTTGTTTTTCCCTGCACTCAGGAATATTCCAGCTATATGAAGCCGGTCTATAAGTAATCAACACAGTTAATGGCATCACTGAGCATCAATCTATGCAACTGGGATACGATGACATGCATCACCCAAGTAGCCAAGTCACCGAGCCTGATCACCTGGGCCCCGTTCCTCAAAACACTTTTAGCGCTAAGGTGATATACTAAAGTACTAAAGTCCCATACTTTAACACAGGCTTACGATCATTGTTGCGCTAAGATCGCTTTGAGAAACGAGGCCCTGATCCTACTCGATACCGTCAGTTGCCTCAAACATGGGATCCTGAAAACCAATTCTAACCTGGATCTTACGTCCCGTGTGAAGAAAATTTGTCTGGAATATTGGCGATGGGCTGTAGATATTTCAAAATTCCAGTTTGTAGGTAGGTTAATCGTTTCTAGTAATTATATTATTTTGTATTGTCTTTTATGACTTTATTATTAGTTTCTGCAAATTGTTGTCATATCACCTTGTTTAGAAGTACTTCCTAAACAATTGAAGAACTGCCCAATCACACTGAAGCAAAAATTAGTCTTGTGAAAAATAATCAAATAAGTGATTTCGACTACGTGGGGATTTCGTGTCAGAAATTGTTGATAGCAACCTATGTTGTCGTAAGAGGTGACTTAATGGATTGGGTGGTCAGCCTCAGTGACCAGGTTGCCATGTCAACGTACTCCATCGTATGGGTCATTGCTCATAATATCAGCCGCAGTCACTGTCATGAAGTGCTATGACAGATTATGTATGGTACTGTGAAAGATTAGGATGGTCCTTGACTATTTTAAGCAGTGTGTGCAAGCTTTTTTTTGTCTCCTGGCCTGGTGGTATTGCTTTAAACAATGAAGAGGTTATCTTGTGTCTTCATGTTCATACGGGGACGCCTCCGTGGTCCGCCCGGAGAGCGGAAGGTCCAGGGTTCGATCCACGGCTGCGTCATACTAAAAGACGTTAAAAGATGGTACTTGTTGTTACCCTGTCTGGCGCTCGGCATTGAGGGGCTAAAACAAGGACTGGTCGGCTCGGAGTCAGTATACTGTGTCTGAGTGGGGTATTCATGTTAAACTGTGGCATGGTATCTCAGTGAACTAGCACTATAAATCGGCATCAGTCCGGACTAGTACAAGCAGCCACACAAACACACACATGTACATGCACGTGGCTATATAAGCGCAATAATCTTGTACGCGACGTTAAACCCCATTTCACCTCACCTCACCTCACCTCACCTCACCTCACCTCACCTCACCTCATGTTCATTCAACTTCTAAATGCCTATCAAGGACTGTTAAGTGTGGTAAGCCAAATGGTGTTATGTGTTCAAATTTGGCATTGCCCCAAAATGACATGCAGCAAGAAGGGTATTCATACGCATGTAAATCCCATTTAACAACACTTTTCAACCAATCAGATTGCAGCACACGATACCATTTACTTGACAGTGTAAAATATTATGTTTTTTCAGGTCGAGATCTAAATGTAAGTCTGTCTGACCGGAGCCGACTGCCCTACACTGAGGCTGTTTTGCACGAGACAATGAGAATACGAGGGATTGCTCCAATGGGTATTCCACACGAGACACTCTACGATACATCAGTCGGTAAGAAGGTCTACGATACATCAGTCGGTAAGAAGGTCTACGATACATCAGTCGGTAAGGTCTACGACACATCAGTCGGTAAGAAGGTCTACTATACATCAGTCGGTAAGAAGGCCTACGATACATCAGTCGGTAAGAAGGTCTACGACACATCAGTCGGTAAGAAGGTCTCGATACATCAGTCGGTAAGAAGGTTTATGATACATCAGTCGGTAAGAAGGTCTACGATACATCAGTCGGTAAGAAGGTCTGCGATACATCAGTCGGTAAGAAGGTCTGCGATACATCAGTCGGTAAGAAGGTGTACGATACATCAGTCGGTAAGAAGGTCTACGATACATCAGTCGGTAAGAAGGTCTACGATACATCAGTCGGTAAGAAGGTCTACGATACATCAGTCGGTAAGAAGTTCTACGATACATCAGTTGGTAAGAAGGTCTACGATACATCATTCGGTAAGAAGGTCTACGATACATCAGTCGGTAAGAAGGTCTACGATACATCAGTCGGTAAGAAGGTCTACGATACATCAGTCGGTAAGAAGGTCTGCGATACATCAGTCGGTAAGAAGGTCTACGATACATCAGTCGGTAAGAAGGTCTATGATACATCAGTCGGTAAGAAGGTCTGCGATACATCAGTCGGTAAGAAGGTCTACCATCCATCAGTCGGTAAGAAGGTCTACGATACATCAGTCGGTAAGAAGGTCTACGATACATCAGTCGGTAAGAAGGTCTGCGATACATCAGTCGGTAAGAAAGTCTACGATCCATCAGTCGGTAAGAAGGTCTACCATCCATCAGTCGGTAAGAAGGTCTACGATACATCAGTCGGTAAGAAGGTCTACGATACATCAGTAGGTGAGAAGTTCTACGATACATCAGTCGGTAAGAAGGTCTACGATACATCATTCGGTAAGAAGGTCTACGATACATCATTCGGTAAGAAGGTCTACGATACATCAGTCGGTAAGAAGGTCTACGATACATCAGTCGGTAAGAAGGTCTACGATACATCAGTCGGTAAGAAGGTCTACGATACATCAGTCGGTAAGAAGGTCTGCGATACATCAGTCGGTAAGAAGGTCTACGATACATCAGTCGGTAAGAAGGTCTGCGATACATCAGTCGGTAAGAAGGTCTACGATACATCAGTCGGTAAGAAGGTCTACGATACATCAGTCGGTAAGAAGGTCTACGATACATCAGTCGGTAAGAAGGTCTACGATACATCAGTCGGTAAGAAGGTCTACGATACATCAGTCGGTAAGAAGGTCTACGATACATCAGTCGGTAAGAAAGTCTACGATACATCAGTCGGTAAGAAAGACTACGATACATCAGTCGGTAAGAAAGTCTACGATACATCAGTCGGTAAGAAGGTCTACGATACATCAGTCGGTAAGAAGGTCTACGATACATCAGTCGGTAAGAAGGTCTACGATACATCAGTCGGTAAGAAGGTCTACGATACATCAGTCGGTAAGAAAGTCTACGATACATCAGTCGGTAAGAAGGTCTACGATACATCAGTCGGTAAGAAGGTCTACGATACATCAGTCGGTAAGAAGGTCTACGATACATCAGTCGGTAAGAAGTTCTACGATACATCAGTTGGTAAGAAGGTCTACGATACATCATTCGGTAAGAAGGTCTACGATACATCAGTCGGTAAGAAGGTCTACGATACATCAGTCGGTAAGAAGGTCTACGATACATCAGGGGGGGGGGGGGGGGGGGGGGGCCTCCGTGGTCTAGTTGAAGAGCAATCCCGTTAGGCGCCTCTTACGGCATAGTCGCCTTTTACGCCAAGCATGGGTTGCTGAAGACCTATTCTACCCCGGATCTTCACGGATCTATTGCTCAGCAATCTTTTAATGAAGTGTATTGAAATTTGGCGTTGGTGTAGTCAGAAAGGGGGATTAGCATATGGCTGCCTTTGAAACCAAACTTGACTTCAAACAGAAACGGTTCAAGCAACATTAGGTGAGACTTTGGGACAAAGGAGAAAATAGCGAAACAATTAATCAAGATCGAACTGTCCACAGATGGCGTGTCAGCATTTTGGCCAATTCAACTAAAAAATCTCATACGTCCCGCTATCAATACATTCAACTCACAAAATATGCATTTTTGTGTACGTTCCAGGTGGCTATGAACTACCAAAAGGCACTGGAGTCATGATTTTCCACCAGGGTCTTCACTTTGATCCTGACCAATGGGATAACGTCAATGAATTCAGACCGGAACGATTCCTGGACGCTTCCGGGAAGATGGCACCCAAACCAAAAAGCTGGCTTCCGTTTTCTGCTGGTCGACGAGTGTGTCTCGGAGAGATCATAGCAAGGCCTGACCTGCATCTTGTTCTTGCGGGGATGATGCGAGCCTGCTCTGTATCTCTCGCCCCAGGGGAGACAAACGACTTCAAGCCTGCAATCCCCGGTTTTGCCTGCCTTCCCCGCAGTTACAAGGTTGTTGTTGAATCACGATCGTAATATTTCCCCAAAACAACTTTTCGATATTGAAAAAAAATTGTCATGGATTTGTATTAACTGTTTTCACACTTTAATTACATACGATTAGCTGTCTTTATATTATAATTTTTGGTTTGGTTTGGTTTGTTGTTTAAACCCGCACTCAGCAATATTCCAGCTATATGACGGCGGTCTGTAAATAATCGAGTCTGGACCAGACAACCCCGTGATTAATATCATGAGCATCGATCCACGCAATTGGGACCGATGACGTGTATAAACCAAGTCAGCGAGCCTGACCACCCGATCCCGTTAGTCGCCTCCTACGACAAGCATAGTCACCTTTTACGGCAAGCATGGGTTGCTGAAGACCTATTCTACCCCGGATCTTCACGGGTTATATTATAATGTAGACTGTTCCCTGTAATGAATGTGAGGATAGAAGATGATGCTCGAGGGATGAAACAACGAGGAGGGGGCCACAAAAGAACTAAATAATGTAACATCTTGATGGAAAAAAAAAACATCCCCCAATTTACAGTTCTCTGTTTCTTTACACAAATCATTTAATAGTTTTAATAAACTATATTCCCATATGTACATTAATTAACCCTATTCTAACTCTGCTTAAGTATTGTGTATTCCTGAGTGGAAAAGTAAATACTAGTTCTGATGTGTATGATGTCTAACTTGTTTGTATAGTACAATATATATGCATTTATTGTCAGAGAAGTGACTAGAGACAAAATACAGTGCATTGTTATTAGTTATTAAAAGGAATACATTATTCATTTACTTTTGTAGTTTTTGTAGTTTTCTGTCTGGCGCTCGGCATAAAGGGACTAAAACAAGGACTGGTCGGCTCGGAGTCAGTATACTGAGTGGGGTATTCATGTTAAACTACGGCATGGCATCTCAGTGAGCTAGCACTATAAATCGGCATTAGTCCGGACCAGTACAAGCAGCCACACACACACACACACACACACACACGTGCATGCACGTCGCTATATAAGTGAAATAATCTTGGAGGCGACGTTAAACCCCATTTCACCTCACCTCACAAGGTATAGCTTTGCCCGGAACTATTACAACGTCATAGGGCGTCCTCGTGCTTGAATAAAGGGAAGCAACACTCCAACAATTCCCCTCCATACCAAGCCACGACAAAACTCAATAAGCTCCAACAACCACGGTCAAACAACGACATACAGAGAAAGTGAACAAGGCATAAGGCTGACTGAATGATTTGGAGTGAAAAGTGCGGACTGCAATCGCACTGTGCTTTAAAAGTGATTACGGGAAGCGACATGATGGGAAATCCAAAACACGGACATTACCGGAACGACGCGAAAGATTGAAAGGTCCGGTCTTCGGTAATTAGGCACTTTGCGTTTAATTGGGTACAAATCTCTGGTTTCTTCTCGGCTGTCTGACATGCATGTTTTACGCATTTTTGAACACTGATTGGTTACCCGCGATCTATGAAGATTTCGACAAAGGGCGCATGTTAATTAATTTGGAAATACCTCTGATGGTTATAGTTTAATAATGTATAAAGTATCCATGCAGTGAAAGCATTTTCGGATTTCGGATTGCGTGGATAATACGATTACTACTCCCTTGTTGTCGTCCACGTTTTCTGGTATGACCCTACACTTGTGTATTTGTCGTCATTCACTTGATGCTCAGTTAATGAATTTATTACAGGTATAATTAGTGGTAGCACCACTCAGATTTCCTGATAAAGGTTCCCATTCGGCATTTCTTGTGTCTGGGGTAATTATTCAATCTAAATCCAGGTTTCAAGTGAGGTGAAATGTGTGTTATGTAATATGCACGTGGCAGCCCAGCAAGAGATGAATGATCAGATGATTCACTTTTTTTGTAAATCAGTGGATCATCAGAAAATACGTTGATTGATTAATCAATGTTTTTTTGCACAGTGGATATCTCAAAAGTAAGTTTTTACATGGCTAGGTTTACTACAGCAAAGGGAAAACACTCATATCATGGCGTGAAGTGCCCATGTTGGTTGGTTGGTTGGTTTCTTGTTTAACGCCGCACTCAGCAATATTCCAGCTATATGACGGCGGTCTGTAAATAATCGAGTCTGCACTAGACAATCCAGTTATTAATATCATGATGATCGATCCACGCAATTGGGATCGATGACATGCATCAACCAAGTCAGCGAGCCTGACCACCCGATCCCGTTAGTCGCCTTTTACGACAAGCATAGTCGCCTTTTACGGCAAGCACGGGTTGATGAAGACCTATTCTATCCCGGAATCTTCACGGGTCTGAAGTGCCGATGTAAAAACAACATAAACTGGGCGGCAAAAGAAAGTATAGGTCGAGTTCCATGATCGATAAAAAAAAATAACAAGAAGAGGTTTTATTGTGAATTATAATATAATCTAGGGAGGGGTAACAAATGATTGATCAACCCCAGTTTGAATGAAATTGTGCAATCACAGGTAATGTAAGCTCAATGTAAACAATGGTGGGGTAAGAAATTTCATTATCAAAAGTTGTCTGAAATGTCACCAAAATATTGTCAGACACACTACAAGTTCATTGTCGACACAGTTGCCTTCAATAGCGTGTATGACCTCCAGCTGCCTCAATGCATGCTGTGATACGCCGCTTCAT
Organism: Haliotis rufescens; assembly: GCF_023055435.1. NCBI lineage: Eukaryota > Metazoa > Mollusca > Gastropoda > Lepetellida > Haliotidae > Haliotis > Haliotis rufescens. Next base: position 111,361 of record NW_025963846.1, read on the forward strand.
CGATGACGTCAGTCTTCTGATGACGTGGACTGGAATCCGTTGCCACTCGTCCCTCAGGGCCCGCAATTCTTGTCTGTTGACGGGAGGCTGATGGCGTGCTCTAATCTGTCTGTCAAGATGGTCCCACAGATGTTCAATAGGATTCATATCGTGTGAGTGGGCAGGCCAGGTTAAAACGTCATCGTTCTGCTGGTTTAGAAAGTTCCGAGTCAGTCTTGCAGTATGGGGGCCTGGCATTGTCGTGTTGAAACAATGTCCCCTGCTGTTGATTTGTTAGACCGGAAGCACAACTGGCTGCAACACTTGGTCTCTGTACTGCACAACGTTCAGGTTTCCCTGTATAATCACCAAAATCAGTCTTCTGATCTCAACAAATACCGCCCAACACCATGACACCTCCCCCGCCGAATGGATGGACCTCTCGAATACACGCCGGAGACAAACGTTCCCCTCTGCGTCGATAAACTCGTTCTCTGCCGTCATTTCGAAACAAGTTGAACCGACTTTCATCAGTAAACAGCACTCGACGCCAATTTCTCACTTGCCAGAGTCGAACCTGCCTCGCCCATCGCCGTCGCCGTTACGAATCTGTTTCGCAGGTGAATGAGCCGTATCTGACCGTCTACTGTCAATGGTGTACAACCAAACCTTCTGGCAATTTGGACCTGTGTTGCCCCCATTTCGGCCATACCGATGGCTCTCTCTCTCTCTCTCTCTCTGCTCCTGTGACAGTCGTGGCATTTCTTAAGTTTGCTTTCATCACGTGTGGTTATACCCTGCAGACGAACGCATGTATTCAGCTAACATGCACGTGCAGTTTATGCCATAGGCGGGAAACCTGTTTCACCATTTTTTGTCACCGCACGAGCGCCGTCAAAGGTGGCGCGTTCGGGTGAGGTGTTTTTTGGTATCTGTTTCTGGGCAGTCATATTCCCAATACACCCTTTCCACTAGTTATCGCTGTTTTTAGGAAAATTACAAATGCCCAACCTATACTTTCTTTTGCCGCTTAGTTTACTTTGTTCAAAGGGTTATCCGATAATACGTTGATTGATTGCTCATTGTCATCTAACTCAATGGATTTTCTTTAAGAACCGTGGACATTATGAAAATAGTTGTCACGTGGGCTTTCTCAGCTGACCTTCGAGACTTGACACCTATGTGAAACAACTGAAACAAACTAAGTGATCAGTTGAGAAATGAACACGGGTTATAATATCCCGAAACGATATATATTTATTTAAATATTTGATTGTTACAGAGACGCGTGACATCGAATAAGTTTCTTTGTTCAGCTACAGACGTGTGGGATATTGTTCCTTTGTGTGGATATTCACGGACACATTCCTCGAACAAGGAAGCAGGCTAAAATTATGCATATAACTTTGGTAGGTTGTAATTATGATATCTGCATTTTGTTTTCATTAAATTGCTGTAGCTTTGAACAGAATCCTCTACGTCTTGGTTGGGAAATTCTTCACAAGTCTAATTCTTTGTAAGCGTGTATATGTTACAATCAATGTGTAAAATGTCATTTATTTAACAGATTGACTAAAAATTATTAAGACAGTCAAAAACATCACAATAGATTAATTATGTTGGGATTAGAAGCCAAACAATATACAAATGTACTTTTCATCCAAACATTTTCAGTCACGTGGTGATGATATTAAACATAAAAATGTTTGGAATTCGTTATCATAATAATACAGATGGACATATTTTCAGTCAATTTGTAAAATAACTGAATATTTTGGCGTTGAATAAATTTCCTAAGTGACAATATTTCACATTTTAACTGTAAAAATATGAACACGAAAAAAAATAAGTAATACTCAGGTCAAATATTTACTTTGTGTTGCAAGTCAAAATAGTGTAAAGGAAAATCGCACAATTACCAAGCAAGTGACTTATCAAAACTTCGTCACCATTACCGATGCTACCCACAAAGATACCTACATTTCCTTATCATTTCCCAAACTGTATTTCATTTTGTTGATCAATGTGACCATACGCCCTTATACTATCAATAAAAGTGACAAATGCGCTTACGAATGGCGCAGCACAGGTCGCGAACTAGTCTAGATCTCTGCTATATCATCCGGGTACTCACGCAGAATAAACAATAACAAAGGCAACAACCAGTCCCGAGGAAATGCTTTAGATCAGTGCCCCTTTAAGCCATATTTAACATTCAAGGGGCCAACTGGAAAACCTCGTTGACAATGAGGGGTAATACCCTTTAATGTACCCTGTCTGGCTGCCTGTCTGTTAATACCCTTTAATCCTCGCATTTGAGTGGTTGATGCTTACTATACCCATTCACCTTGTAAATGTATCTGCGTGTGTCAGTGTGTATGTACTATAATGTAGTTTGGTATACAGAAAACACCTGTAACAATAAAATTCAGTTCATATTCTCAACAGCAACGACCCTTAGATTTCAGGCAAATTGCATGTAATACAACAATGACTGCTCCCCTCTTGTCATCCATGTCCCATGGTATAACTATGCACCTGTGTATTTGTCGTCATTGACTTGATGCTCAGTTAATGACTTTGCTGCGGGTATAAGTAGTGGTAGAACTACTCAGATTACCTGACAAAGACTGCAGAATATCTCAACAACGTCCACCGCTGCCTATGAGTGAGTGAGTGAGTTGGGTTTAACTGACAAACCTAGAAACATAATCGGGGCGAACCGGGATTCGAACCCACAATCAAAGGTTTCTGGCGTGCCCAAGGGACGCAACTCTCAACAGCGAATCATGGCGCCTTAGACGACTGGGCCACCCGTGCCCCCCCGCTGCCTATGAGGATATCAAGGTGATAGCACTCAGTGGTTCGCATTGTGTCCGGAGAATTTATTTAATCCACGATTGGGTCATAAATCCAGGTCTGATATGGTGAATGTACTACATGTTATGTAATATGCACGTGGCAAGGCAGCAAGAGAGGAATGATCAGTAGAGTTGATAAAAAAAACATCGATCAAAGGATTAACCGTTAATACGTTGATTGATTAATCACTATTATCTCGCACAATGAATTTGTCAAAAGTAAGTGTTTATATATACTCCCATATCTTGGCGTGAAGTGCCGATCTAAAAAAAAACATGAATTGTTTGATAGGCATTACTTAGAAGTTGACGGATGACAAACTGGACACAATTTATGGATAACAACTTCTTTAATACTATGAAGGCGACGTTTCGGTATAGATCCTTATACCGTTGTCGAGCAAGACTGAATGAGGGTACTTACTTACTTACTTACTTTGGAGATTTAACGTGCGCTTTCCGACTGATGCGTATTTCGCCCACAGGCCAGGCCATTTAATGTGCTTCCAAAAGGGGGGAAAGTGGTGTGTGCAACCCAAGAGGGGGCTTTAGGGGTTGTTTATATAGAATTTGGGAATTTTGAGATTTGGAATAGATGCCGATGGGGTTTGGGAGGAGACCTAAGGGAGCTGGGTATGGTGGATGTTTGTTTGTTTATGTGATTTTGATTTGGTAGATTATTGTGTTTTTAGATGCGTTTTATTAGTTCCGTTTTGATTAAGAATACGCCTAAGGCCTTGAAGTTTTCTAGTTTATTTTGTGGGTTTAGTATTGCTTCTAGAGTGAGAGCCTTGTTTAGATTGAGGGTGGTTTGTAATGCGGTTCGATGTGTTTGGTAGTGTGTGCAGTGGATGAGTGCGTGTTCTGGGGTTTCTAGTTGTTTGCAATGTGGGCAGTTACCTGTAGTGTGCTTTTTTATTTTTTTTAGGTTGTTATTTAGGTTGGTGTGTCCTGTTTGGAGTTTAGTGATTACCTTGTCGATTTTTTTTGATGGATGGAGAATTTTTGGTTTGGTTAGTGGTTTGCTGAGTACTTTTTTGATTTGGCTATTTGAGTTTAGATATAGGTTATGCCATATTTTGGTGATTTTTTGCTTGTTTACACTTTTAATTTCTGATTTTGAGATGGGTAAATTTAAGCTTATTTCTGTGATTTTGAGGGATAGTTTAGCTGCTTTATCGGCGTTTTCACAAGAAGGTTATATGTTTGCCTGCCTTAGTTGGGTCGTTGGAGCTTTTAAGTATTTGATTTCTTAATTTAGGTCGGTTTTTGGTATTTTTGTTTTGGAGGGCTTGCAGTCCACTTAGGGAGTCGGTAAGTATTAGGATTTTTTTGTGGTTTTTGGATTCTTGATTATGGAGGGCTGAGGCCATGCCCATTAGTTCTGCTGTGAATATTGATTGGTTGTTTGGGAGTCGGAAGGATTGTGTGGTTTTAGTTGGTTGTGTGGTATGGACTCCGAAGCCTGTGTGTTTGGAGGTTGGATCTGAGGATCCGTCCGTGTAAATGTGACACCAATTTGGCCAATTTTCGTGTATGTATGCCAGTGTGGTGGTTTTAGCTATGTTTGGGTCGGTTTGTTTATTTATTTGGCTAGCTAGTGTTGTGTCTATTTTGGGTATTTTAAGTTTAGGGGTGAAGATATTTGATTGTTTGCAGTTTTGTTTAAGATTTTTAATTTGGTGTTTATTTAGGTAGTTTGTTATTCTTTGGGATATTGGGGTGTTTACGAGCTAGAGCTTGGTTTTTGGGGCTGATGTTTTGGTTTATTAAGTTTTGGATGAGAGGGTTTGATTGGGACGCGGCCCAGAAATTTAAGCTTAGCTGTTCCCTGCGTAGACTTAGTGGCATTTCTCCTGTTAAGGCCTGAAGTGAAGTGTAGGAGGTGCCATGTTGGGTGCGTATAGTTAGTTTGAGAGCCTGATATTGTATTGAGTCAAGTTTTTTAGATAGAGAGTTGTTTAGGGTGTTGTATATGGCGCAGCCGTAGTCTAGTTTTGATCTAATTAGTGATATGTAGATAGAGAGGAGGGTATCTTTGGAGGCCCCCCAGTTAGAGCCAGTTAGGCATCTTAGGGTGTTTAGGTCTTTACTGCATTTAGTTGTTAGGTTTTGGATGTGAGCATCCCAGGTGAGATGTTCATCGAAAATAAGTCCTAAGAATTTGGTTTGATTTTGAAATTTGATTGTTTGGTTGTTTAGCTGGAGGATTGGGGAGGCGGATTTCATGTTTTTATGTTTGAATACTATTCCTGTTGTTTTTTTCTGAGTTAAGGGAGAAGCCCCATTTGTCAGCCCATTGTTGTATTTTATTAAGAGATTTTTGGAGTAAACTTTGGCCCATTTTCATGCTTTTAGTGCGGATCCAGAGGGCTCCATCATCCGCGAATTTTGATGTATTTACTTTAGGGGATAGGCCCTCGAATAGATCGTTTATCATTATATTGAAGAGGGTGGGGCTGAGGATACCGCCCTGGGGAGTGCCATTTTCTAGGGGACATTGGTCCGATATAGTTTGGTCTATACCCACGGTTATTTTACGATTGTTTAGGAAGTCCTGGATGTAGTTTATTATCTGACCTTTGAGTCCTATTTTTTCAAGTTTTTGTATTAGCCCGTGAATGAGGGACATAGTACAGAATATATATATTAGGTGAAGGTAACAACAATAGCATACATACATGAGTGGGATAACATGAGTCAGTAATGACAACAAAGGGATAATACTGTCACAACATGATGGACAGAGAACATATAGGTGGAAGCCAATGGGACATGAAGCCAATTAGACAAGATAAGTTTGTATAGTGATTATTGTAAAATGAGTTCAGAATAGGCGGATGGGATGAAATAGCCTAGATCTCTGTAGATTGGTGGCTTGTGGCGGCTTCTGCGACCTTTGAACCAGAATCAGCGCCCTCCACACGACAGTGTGATGATACCCCGAATTCCGACCAATGGCATTACAAGACATTCCTGCGTTATGCATGCCGATTATTTGCCATCTTGTGGCGTTTGATAATCGCCTTCGTGCCATGGTCACACAATGTCAAGGAATACTGTTTAAAACCGAGCTTAAGAAAGCAATTTTAACGTTTGGATATACTGCTTTTAGAGATACTCGAGGGTAGCATGCTGCACGGGCATACCATGCATGGCACGTGAGCTTTCGTCACGCTTGACTGAAATCATCATCTCGAGAAAACATAATTCTTCCCGTAATTATATCTTTCATGGCTGTTACAAATATTGGGACCAAACAATAATGAAATATATTAGGGTATGCTTAACTTTTTTTCTTTGTGTATAGTTGTCACGTGTGCTATATCAGCTGACCAATGAGACTTGATACATACTTACTTGATCAGTTTGAAAAACGAACACGGATCATAATATCCCGAACGCTATATATATATTATAAAATATTAGAGTGTTACAAAGACACGTGACATCGGACAATTTTCTTCGCACAGCTTTTAATGTATGTATCATATTGTTCCTTTATATTAATATCTGTTACGGATACATTCCGCGAATTACATTCAGGTAACTGCCTGATATCGTACATACAACTATTGTGGGTTGTAATAATTGCATTTCGTTTTCATTCATCAGTTGTATATAAATATATAGTACATGCTGCAACTAAAATAACTCGATATCGGAATATTTTATATCAGATAAAATAATTGTTTTCAGTTACTATCATCCGACCATTGCATAAAAAATCGTTGAATTTATTTTTATTGTGTATTTTTAACCGAATAGATTGGTAGAAAATGTGCATATAGCTGATTGTTATTTCCGGGTTAGTTTACGAGAAAAATAAACTTGTTGTAATCTTTATTTCTGCATATAAAACAATGTCTAGCAGATAAAAAAGGTAAATCATCATGTTTAGTGATAAATAATCTGAATTTCACATTTTTATTGATCAAGTTTGTTATCACCTGTTCGTTTACCTAAATTCTCTATAAGGATACTATGTAACTTTTTAAAGTACATAATGTCGACCGATATGCTTCGCCCTTTCAAATCGTACATGCTTTCATCCACAACAAAACACATGATAGTTTGGCTGCATCTCTTCCTCGGATACCTTTGTTATGATATGAGATATATGGCTTCTTATTCCTCGATGCTCCGATAAGTGTCGCTTCGGACAGCATAGCGTGAATAGCGCCGAACACACGTCAAACCAGTCGAAATTATAGTCCATAAAATGAATCCGCGAAGAAAAAGTCCATCCATATTTCAATACTTTCAAACTTTGAGTGTTGTTTCCTATTATAATAACTCACGGCAAAACTATACTTTATTACACTGCACATGCGACAAGACCAAAATTTGTTTCTTAGTTATTGTTTATCTTTAATGTTAGAACGCGCACATACCATAGAGGCATAATTGGATCAAAATAAAAACAACATTATCGTGAAAAAACATTTGTTACACAGTTTTCTGGTACAAGCTTTTTATACTGTTTGTTGTTTTACGCCGGAATATTCAGCAATATTCTGCGGTTAGTAAAGATTTCTTATGATAAAGGAAATGGTCTTGTCGCTTTTATTAATATACCACTCGGATATACCTTATCTGTGTTTTGTTTTTCCCTAGGATCAGGGGCGGTCGGGTAGCCTAGTGGTTAAAGCCTTTGCTCGTCACGCCGAAGATCCGGGTTCGATTCCCGACATGGGTACAATGTGTGAAGCCCATTTCTGGCGTCCTCCGCCTTGATATTGCTGGAATATTGCTAAAAAATGCGTAAAATCATACTCACTCACTCACCTTACCCTAGAATCAGATACATACAAATTATTTCGTTCGAGAACAATCTCGGATATGACGCTTCCCATCAGTCACACATTGCTTCGGGTGGAGACATTTACTTGCCGTAAGAGGCGACTAACGGGATCGGGTGGTGAGGCTCGCTGCCTTGGTTTGATGCATATCTTCATATCCCAATTGCGTGGTTCAATGCTCATGACATTACTCACTGGAGTGTCTGGTCCAGACTCGATTATTTACAGACCGCCGTCATATAGCTGGAATATTTCTGATTGCGGCGTTTAACAACAAACTAAATAAAACCAAAACATCACTGAGTGATGGGTGACCCAGTCGTCTAAGGCGCCTCGATTCGCTGTGCAGAGTTGCGTCCCTTGGGCACACCAGAAACCTATGATTGTGGGTTCGTGGGTGCTCGTGGGTTTCGCCGAAGTGGTAAACGTCTGGGACCTGCATCACCTGGAGTTTTCCTCCCACATTAGGAGACGCGCCGTGATATAACTGGAATACTGTTTTAAGCGGCGTTAAACCCAATTCACTCACTCACTCACTCAATCGTTAATGCCTCCATATTCATGGATAGGTAAAACCTCTATATTCATCAATAGTTAAAACCCGAGTACTTAAAATTTGTTTCTCCAAAGAGTGTTAATAATTCGGGGTAAGCAATTATTGCCATCTTCCATCCATGCCACCACAGACATTTCAAAAGACGAAACAAATAAGCATATAAAATTTGCTCTACCCCCATGTATCATGTAATAAACTGTATTTTTATACCCTGAACGAGAATATTTAAAGCACGAGGACGCTTGCATCTGAGTGCTTTGTCGTTATTATAGTTCAGGGCAAAACTATACTTAAAACCACTTTGCATGGGGGTAGAGCAAACTTTATCACTTTTCTAAGATGCCGAATTTAAGACTAACGTTGTGTTTTATTAGAGATGGGTTTAAAAAGAAATCTGTAATGAGTGGTGCCCTCAATTGAAAATTCACGAACAGGGCTAAGTGACGGGCTATTCCATCTAATTGCGTGTACCCTTTCGTGAAGAGACATATTTACGTTTAAAACTAAAAAAACACCCCTTTTCTGCAAGGGCGGCCATTTTCCACAGGACCCCTGCGTATTTTACTTTTATGGATATACCTTTAACATCATGTCCACAAAGAAGATTTCACTATCACGCAACTTCTGTGTCAAGCTCAGAATGTATCTCACCGGCCGCGTCATACCAAAAGACGTTAAAAGATGGTACTTGTTGTTACCTTGTCTGGCGCTCGGCATTAAGGGGCTAAAACAAGGACAGGTCGGCTCGGAGTCAGTATACTGTGTCTGAGTGGGGTATTTATGTTAAACTGCGGCATGGTATCTCAGTGAGCTAGCACTATAAATCGGCATCAGTCCGGACTAGTACAAGCTGCCACGCAAACACACACACGTACATAAGTGCAATAATCTTGGACGCGACGTTAAACCCCATTTCACCTCACCTCAGAATGTACGGCCAATACTTCGCTATATGTCATCGTTGCTGTTCTACCCCCTCACGCTAGCATTGCATTGTACATCCTGGATCATATATTTTATCATATTACCAAGACAGTGTGTCAATGGTTATATTTATATCACTTCCTAAAGAAATTATGGTCTCATTGTATTTATCATTATAGATGACAATACAATGGACAATCGAGGACATAGGATGTTAAATAGGTTACACATAATAAGTCATGATAAGTACTGATTTATTGTCCCAAACCATGAAGTAGGGTGATGTTATTACATATATCTAGTTTCAATAGTATTGAGTACATGGCATACGTTTGTATGTATTGTGTTTGGTTAATAACACATATGTCCGTATCCACTGAGAATATGTTGTAGAAGTTAGAGGAGCCGAAGAGAAACAGAGCAGGTGTACTCTACAACACAATAGGTGTAACGCATATACAAATCTACAAATACACGTTTGGTGTGAAGTCCTTTTTCCGCAGGAACTGTACACCAACCATGTTTTTTTAATGACTGCTCTTTTTCAATGACTATGTATTGTAAGCTTTATACATCGATGTAATGTCAATTTGCGCAGTGAACACTGTCTCAGCGTCAAAAAATTTAGATAAGGACGTGTGGATGTTCATGTATATCAAACATAGCTGCAGAATCAAGCGCCATGTAGTATTGGCGGCTGTCTTGAGACGAATGAAAATATACTAATACTCAAGTATTCATCCTTGGTTTCTTAAGTTACTTCATTGAGTGACTTCAGTCTTAAACTCAGATTAGTATATATAATAAAGAAATACTGTCGTAAATATATATCGTAAATATCATATGTTTAAAATGTAAAATGCTAGCATAATGAAATTATTATATTCCCCAATGTTATATTTACAATACGGAAACGTCCTCGCATCTGGTTCAAATCTGGCGATTTAGAGGGTTTCAGAAGGTCTTGTAGATTGTGGTTGTGTAGGAGTGCAGCTGTTACACGTGCTGTATGCGGTCTTTGTCTATGCATTGTCGATAGATGACGTTATGGTACATAATGGGATAAACGTGTTGCTGAATTTGTTTTCTTAAAGGTTCAATGTGCAGTGGCACTACAACACTTCTGCAAGTCGTCCAAGACGCCGATTTGAGCCAAAAAAAGATCAATGAGACTTTTTTCAAACCTTTAGGCGGTTATTTATAGAAATGTAATCATAACAATTTCACATATACAAAATCCCTGACAATGCCGAATTGATTAGATTAAGCAGGTTTTGAGATATTTTCAAGTAATTATAAGCTTAAGCTTCTTTTCAGCATCTTATTATTGGCTTTTAAATGTCTAGGAGGTGGCAAGTAGGGTGCTTAAAGTGGCATTACACAGACCATCAAGAGACCATCTTTTCAAACATAAGACTGGTTTGCCGTAATATAGTCCACATCTGGTATACCAATTCAACGGGATATTCGCAAATCTGTTTGTTATGGCAGAAAATAAGCTTAAAATATTTTTTATGGGTTATAACTGGCTAAGTTATAACCTATAACTCCTGCACAACAAATATATTTCGGATGTCCTTAGATTTCACTGAGAGACATCTAGTACACTTAAAGTGGCTATCTAATCATATCAGGAATAACCAGTAACTGAATTAATCAAATCACAGGCATAAACTGATGCTGCTTTTCTTTAAGAGTCAAACACAGGCTACTGGTCCATAAAGGATTCCAACTTTTGTTCATATTTGTTCATGAATCACGTTTCCTTTGTCACCAGTTCACCCTCAGCGGTTGAAGAAGGCTTACAGATAAGCCTTGTAATTTCAAAACTTGGTTTCTATTATCATACTGAGAAGTCACAGGAACATTGTTGACCAGAACTTGGTTTGGCATCTTGGTGACACCAAATATTGTGATTCCATCCAGTTTCATTTCCGAAAGCATGTCATAGTTATCAACCAAAACCGTGCTCTCGAGAATCTTTCCTGCCACAGAGAAAGTCACCAAACTGTATTTCTCCTTCTCCACAGAATCTAAAGACTTGCCATCGTCCCAGTACACTTCCCCTTTGGCAGAACCGTCATTTGCTAGTGCAACGATCAGCGAGAAGCTCTGAATCCGGAGAGCTGCAGTCGTTGTAGAAGCTGGTTTGGTGGGTAGTACTGACCCTCCTCGAACGTGCAGGTTGATCTTTGACAAAGGGGCATCAAGTAGAACACTCCCACCGACGGTAGACAGACAAGAACCGTTGTAGAAGTCGTACCATACGTCAGAAGGGAAGTAAGCTGACACAGACGTAGCCCCTTCTTCAAGGACGGGGGATATGAGGAGGGATGTGCCCCACAAGAACTGTTTGTCGACTTCTGAAGCTTCTCCTGGGTACTGGAAAAATAACGGTCTGACAACTGGCGTTCCCTGAATGTGGTTCCTGAAGAACAGACTGTAAAGATATGGCAGAAGGAGGTACCTCGTCTGAAGAACTGACCTCATGTAACCCTGGGTCACTGAATCAAATGCTCCTGGGTCTTGGTCCTTCTGTCCTAAGGCATCGTGGTTCCTCATGAAAGGGTAAAATGCTCCAACCTGCATCCATCTGGTACAGAGTTCTGGTGTTGTATCTCCACCGAATCCACAAATATCAGCTCCAACAAACGGAATCCCGAACATCTGGAAGTTGATAATACCAGGGATGGAATAATACAAGTCTGGCCACCCTGATCTGTTATCGCCAAGCCAGTGTCCTCCATATCGTCCAGAGCTTGGAAAGGTGGAGCGAGATATCACGATGCTTCTCTCGGACTTGAGCTGGTTTAGGACACCCATTGATGCTCTCACTTCACTGAATCCATACAGGCTGTGGACATTGTAATGGGATGAGATATGATGTTGTGCCGAGGGACAAAGGGTTTTTGAAAATAGTGAAGATCCGTCTATAACCGGGGGGATAAAAGGAGGATTGTCCAGGGAGTTGTTTGTACATCCTGATATTGATCCGTCTACAAAGTTGGAAGGTTCATTCATGTCTGTCCAAAGACCATCAAACGACACTACATCGTGATACATCTTCGCCTGTCTATACCACCAGTCTGAGGCATTTGGGTTTAAGAAGTCGGGGAACACGGTTTGTCCTGGCCATACTTTACCTTGCAAATTGCTACCATCGTGTGCTTTAACGAAGATGTCATCCTCCACGCCTTCATCATAGGGAGGGTAACTGCCAGGTGTCTCAACACTGCTAATACCAGGGTCCACAATGATGACGTACTTTTGGTCATTCCGATGCAAATCATCGACTATGTCCGGCAATCCTGCATATGTTTTGTTGTCATACGTCCAATCTAGATGAGATGACATGTAGTCTATATCGTTCCATTGCACATCATAGGGAATATTTGCTGCTCGGTTCCTGTCAATGACCTTTTTCAGTTCAGTTGAAGACATGTAGCCATATTTGCACAAATGGAACCCGAAGGACCAAAATGGTGGGAAGAAGGGTTTCCCGATAAGATTGACGTACTGTCGGACAACTGCGTCTGGCGTCGGTCCGAGGAAGACATAGAAGTCCAGTATGCCCCCTATACTCCTATAGGTGAGTGCAGATGATCCGTAGGCGGGCTGAAGGTCCACCTCCATGGCGTTGCTGTTTAACAGGAATACACCATGAGCATTATTCTTTCCATCCAGGTTCATGAAAAATGGATGAGAGCCATAGAGATTCTCGTCCAGTGTTGGTGCTTGATCCCTAGCCCAAAAGACGATCTTTGTCCACTCTGTGTCCAGTTTCAGGCTTGACCGATGCTCACCTAACCCATAGACATTGCTTGTAGCCAGCTTGGTTCCGATCTGGATAAACTGATCAGAGAATATAAGCGGGGACACTCCCGAAGAGTCGAACATGATCTCCCCTGTCGAAATCCTTCTGATTGTGATAGCAAACTGTTCAACTGATAAACTGACCTTATAGTCCGGGTTGCTAGCCATCTCTGTCCCTTTATGGAGATCGATAGGAACCTCATATCTTTTACTGTTGGGGTCAAATATTCTGAAGCGGAGTCGTTCATTAGTCTCATACGTGACCTCCAGCTTGAGCTCCATAACATCGCCCGGGTAGGGGGACTGTGTTGACCTTTGAAGCACAGCTTCCATTCCGTGTGTGGTATTCTGAAATGATGTGACTCGATAGGAGTTGTTGTAGACCCGGGGATAGAAGCATGTTGGTACCCCCTGACCTACATTGGTGTCCCAGCAGCACCCCCGAGCCTCACATGCCTGCTGGACAGCGCTTTTTGTCTCCGGCCAACAGTCGAAGCGATCCGAGTCGAATGTGACATCACACTGAGGGGCACTCACAAGCACGTTAGGAACAGTAGTGTTCTGACTCGACGATCTCGATCCACAGTGGAAATAGCTCAAGAGGTTGTGAAACTGTGTCGGGTTTATGATGGAAAGTGTTCCGAGAGCAAACAGGGAAAATGTCAGTGTGAGGAGGAGGACGTCAAAGGTGAGTCCCCGTGATGTCAATCTCAGTCGTCTCCGAGATTTGGGGAGAAAAACGAGAATCTTTTCCTCTTTTTCTCCCATGTCAGTATATCTGTGTATACTGAAGTGTACAATAGCAAAGTGATATCAGCGAGACAATAGTCCAGTGACAATTATTTATTATCATCTGACTAAACTTTGTCATATGACCACTGATATGAAGGGCGCTCTGACCCCCTACAAATAGCCTTGAACGTCACTAATCAGTTAGACTATGAGTATGTCAAGAGGAACAGATAACTGCTTATGTATCTCATATGCAGAAGCTATCGACCATTTGATATTCGTGGGCTGTATGTGTGTGTGTGTGGTTGGGGTGGGGTGGTCGTGGGTGAGGGTGGGGGGGGGGGGGGGGGGGGGGGGGTGTTTGGTCTGGATATTTATCGGAAAAGATAATTGGGACAAAAAATCAAATTATCAGTCCCTTATCTGCTGGAATACTTTGGTCTCAGTTTCGAATTCGAGACTCACTCCTGCTATAATCCTTTTTTGTCATCTAAACTGTGATACCCCTCGAGGCTGAAAGTGAGTGAGTGAGTGAGTATGGATTTACGCCGCTTTTAGCAATATTCCAGCAATATCACGGCGGTTGACACCAGAAATGGGCTTCACACATTGTACTTATGTAGGGATTTGAATTCGGGCCTTTGGCGTGACGAGCGAAAGATTTAACCACAAGGCTACCCCATCGCCCCAGAGGCTGAAAGCTTCTGAAAGCTGATAATGTCTATCCACTCACCATAACAAATGGCCATACAACTTTGCATTGTTATTGTGATATAAATCTTGTTGTTCAAGATGTAACAAATTATTTATTAAACAAATATTTGATAACGACCGTTAATACTTCACGGCCTTGTAGACAGTGCGTTACTCTCTAGTAGAGTATAGAACCCGTGAAGTATTGGCGAGGTGTAATGTTCTGTACATGGAGAATCTCCGGACTATTTATATCGCAGTGTCAAGCCACCGCCTATAATAGGAGTGGGTGAGTATTGTTTTACGCCGCGTTTAGCAATATTCCAGGAGTATAACGACGGGGGACACTAGAAATGGGCTTCACACGTTGTACCAATGTGGGGAATCGAACCTGGACCTTCGACGTGACGAGCGAACGCTTTAACCACTAGGCTACTCCACCGTCCCCTGTCTATATGTCTCGTCGGCGAGGGAAAGTATCCAGGACGCCATTCGAAGTGCTACAGCTGTCGTATCTTGCATAGTTTATCATAGACTTCCGCCAGTCGTGGCGTTACAGTCGCTTTGTGAAACCGGACCCTGTATTTTAAAATCGTTGAGCGAGTAATGTCTTGTTTAAGATAATTGTATAGCATATGCCATGGTACCATGTTGCTTGACCTAACAGGTAACTGAAGTGGATCGGGTTGGCAGTCTCGGTTGTGTTGGCTTGCAGTTTATCATCATACCCCACTAGTTTGTCTGGCATACCCCACTAGTTCGTCTGTCATACCCCACTAGTTTGTCTGTCATACCCCACTAGTTTGTCTGTCATACCCCACTAGTTTGGTCATACCCCACTAGTTTGTCTGTCATACCCCACAAGTTTGTCTGTCATACTCCACTAGTTTGTCTGTCATACTCCACTAGTTTGTCTGTCATACCCAACTAGTTTGTCTGTCATACCCCACTAGTTTGTCTGTCATACCCCACTAGTTTGTCTGTCATACCCCACTAGTTTGTCTGTCATACCCCACTAGTTTGGACATACCCCACTAGTTTGTCTGTCATACCCCACTAGTTTGTCTGTCATACCCCACTAGTTTGTCTGTCATACCCCACTAGTTTGTCTGTCATACACTACTAGTTTGTCTGGCATACCCCACTAGTTTGTCTGTCATACCCCACTAGTTTGGTCATACCCCACTAGTTTGTCTATCATACCCCACAAGTTTGTCTGTCATACCCCACTAGTTTGTCTGTCATACTCCACTAGTTTGTCTGTCATACCCCACTAGTTTGTCTGTCATACCCCACTAGTTTGTCTGTCATACCCCACTTGTTTGTCTGTCATACCCCACTAGTTTGGTCATACCCCACTAGTTTGTCTGTCATACTCCACTAGTTTGTCTGTCATACTCCACTAGTTTGTCTGTCATACCCCACTAGTTTGTCTGTCATACCCCACTAGTTTGTCTGTCATACCCCACTAGTTTGGTCATACCCCACTAGTTTGTCTGTCATACTCCACTAGTTTGTCTGTCATACTCCACTAGTTTGTCTGTCATACCCCACTAGTTTGTCTGTCATACCCCACTAGTTTGTCTGTCATACCCCACTAGTTTGGACATACCCCACTAGTTTGTCTGTCATACCCCACTAGTTTGTCTGTCATACCCCACTAGTTTGTCTGTCATACCCCACTAGTTTGTCTGTCATACACTACTAGTTTGTCTGGCATACCCCACTAGTTTGTCTGTCATACCCCACTAGTTTGGTCATACCCCACTAGTTTGTCTGTCATACCCCACAAGTTTGTCTGTCATACCCCACTAGTTTGTCTGTCATACTCCACTAGTTTGTCTGTCATACCCCACTAGTTTGTCTGTCATACCCCACTAGTTTGTCTGTCATACCCCACTTGTTTGTCTGTCATACCCCACTAGTTTGTCTGTCATACCCCACTAGTTTGGTCATACCCCACTAGTTTGTCTGTCATACTCCACTAGTTTGTCTGTCATACCCCACTAGTTTGGTCATACCCCACTAGTTTGTCTGTCATACTACACTAGTTTGTCTGTCATACCCCACTAGTTTATCATCATACCCCACTAGTTTGTCTGTCATACCCCACTAGTTTATCATCATACCCCACTAGTTTGTCTGTCATACCCCACTAGTTTGTCTGTCATACCCCACTAGTTTGTCTGTCATACTCCACTAGTTTGTCTGTTATACCCCACTAGTTTGTCTATCATACCCCACTAGTTTGTCTGTCATACCCCACTAGTTTGTCTGTCATACCCCACTAGTTTTTCTGTCATACCCCACTAGTTTATCATCATACCCCACTAGTTTGTCTATCATACCCCACTAGTTTGTCTCTCATACCCCACTAGTTTGTCTGTCATACCCCACTAGTTTGTCTGTCATACTCCACTAGTTTGTCTGTTATACCCCACTAGTTTGTCTATCATACCCCACAAGTTTGTCTGTCATACCCCACTAGTTTGTCTGTCATACCCCACTAGTTTGTCTGTCATACCCCACTAGTTTATCATCATACCCCACTAGTTTGTCTATCATACCCCACTAGTTTGTCTGGCATACCCCACCGTCATGGTTCAGCTGAAATCTTTCTGACTTGTATAAAAACAAGCGAAAAGTACAGAAAGGCCCACTTGTAAATTCACTATAGTTATATATAAAAAAGAATAGTTTATTTCGTTATGACTGAGCATTCGTTAGAGACACGGTTAACAGTATTTCTCTCAGAAGTAAATCGTAACATTAACGCAGTTCAACATGTACCTTGAGCTGAGCCGCTAGATCTCTGGTTCAGTAACTAGAGCAGTCCTTCCGTATCACTCCATCTCGTTTCACCCAGTCCGATATTCTCCCGCCAGTTCTCCAGCCTGACATAGGCCAAGTCAGAGAGATGCCGAGCTACATAACACCATGCCGTATCTCTGGTATCACCCTTAGTGTTTTAACATATCTGGCGGGGGCATGGGTGGTCCAGTCGTCAAAGGGGCCGCGATTCGCTGTGCAGAGTTGCGTCCCTTGGGCACGCCAGAAACCTATGATTGTGGGTTCGAATCCCGGTTCGCCCCGATAATGTTTCTAGGTTTGTCAGCACCATACCTGTGCTCGTGGGTTTCACCGAAGTGGTAAACGTCTGAGACCTGCATCACTTCGGGCTTTCCTCCCACATTAGGCTGATACGCCGCGATACAACTGGAATACTGTTAAAAGCGGCGTTAAACCCAACTCACTCACTTACTAACATATCTGGCCACATTGGGTTTTGTATGGAATCCTTAAAGGGACATTGTTGCGTTGTCGTGCGTTGTCGCCCTTACAAAACCACGGAAAACAAAATGCAACATCACGACTATGCCACAACGAAAACATGTTACTTCTAACTTTACATAGTTTGGCCTCACTGTTAGGAACGCCTATATTCAGTGTTTCTCGACACTCATGAATAGTTAATACCTCCATACTCATGAATAGTCAATACCTCCATATCAATGTATAGTTAATACCTCCATGTGCTTGAATAGTTAGTACCTCCCTAGCAATGAATAGTTAAAACCTCTATATTTATGAATAGTTAATACCAACATATCCAAATAGTTAATACCTCAATATTCATAAATAGTTCATGCCTCCATACCCATGAATAGTTGATACCTGCATGCCATGGATAGTTGTCTCGTTAGGACTGTCCTGTCGTTAAAGGAGATATATCTTCCTACTGGGCAGAGGTATAAATCTCTTACTTTGGCATTTGTTTTCCCATATCAAATACAACTCAGACTTGAAAAGAAAACGCCCCTGTATTTACTAGCGTAGGCTGAGGTGGTTTCATACGACAAACGACCCGTGAAGATCCGGGTTAGAATAAGTCTTCAGCAACCCATGCATTCTGTAAAAGGCGACTATGCTTGTCGTAAGAGCCGACTAACGGGATCGGGTGGTCAGGCTCGATGACTTGGTTGATGCATGTCATTGATCCCAATTGCGTTGATCGATGCTCATGATGTCAATCACTAGATTGTCTGGTCCAGATTCGATTATTTACAGACCGCCGTCATATAGCTGGAATATTGCTGAGTGCGGCGTTAAACAACAAACAAACAATCATATGACAAACAGGTAATACAAACCCTTGGCGGTCAGTGGTAGTGTGGGCGTGTAATCGATTGTTTGTATAACTTACTGAGCTGTCTTGTTAGATCTGCTCTCGTCGGTTTTATTCATAGCTGTACTTACCCTAAAACTCTGTCAGAATATATTACCTAGACGGGATGCTAAACAAGCTCGTAAAACCAGGTAGCTGCGGTGAGTGGTCATAGATCAACGACCCGTTCCAAACTACAGGCGTTCAGTGCAGACATTTTGTTCAGCCAATTCACTTTCTGAAAACAATTGTGTGAGTGGATAGTTCTTTAAACCGCCGAGAAAAATGGGTTTCAAGAATATACAATATCAAAGGTAATAGTGTGCTTTTTATGTTTCTAAACATCTAAAGGGACACAAAGCCAGACAAGAATTAGAGTTAGTTCTCCAACGAAGTTTTGCCCCAGCGTTAAGAGAAGCATAATACATAAGGCCACTCCAAGCACGAGGATAAACAAAGGGAGGTAACTCCACGTGCCATGTCGGCATCAACACACAGCGATATCCAACATTTGAAGACAGCTAATTCTCACAGAAAGAAGTCAGACTAAAAAAATAGTCCTTATCACGGAATTGTAAACTATGAAAATTAATATGATGGGCGAGTACAATACCCAAAAATGATAACAAGGGATTCCATGGCAGAAAAGGTCCTCAGTTTCCCATGCTTGTCGTAAGACCGACTAATGGGGACCTGAAGATTACAATGTGTGACCTTGACCCTTGCTCTTGCAGTCAACTACTGGTTTACCTAGTCCAGAATCGACCTTTACAGACCGCCTTGATACAACCGGACTATTGCTAACTGGGGCTGACACCAACATTCACTCACTCATTCTACCTGCGCCTTTCAGTTCACAGCACAAAATGTTCCCTGAGATTTCCGGTTGCCGTTCTGCTGACAAGGAGATTTGCAAAATCACAGGGAGCGAATGCTAGAAAGAATCCCGTGAATAAATTGCGTCATTGCACACGTTGTAAAGTTTACATCTGAATGGAGAGATAATTTTTTTAAGTTTTGAAATTCCACTGAAGACTTCCCATGTGGCCATGGTTAATGCTTGTCGTAAGAGGCGACTAACGGATCGGGGAGAGTCAGGCTCGCTGACTTGGTTGATGCATGTCATCGTATCCCCTTCACGTAGATCGATGCTCGTAATTTTTAATTACTGGATTGTCTGGTCCAGATTCGATTATTTACAGACCGCCGTCATATAGCTGGAATATTACCGAGTGCGGCGTTAAACAACAAACAAACAAACCAAACATGGTTATGACTGCATTTGACATACCGAGGAGATACCTTATAATCAGATCCTGCTGTGGCCTCTTCGTGTCAGATGACCAGATGGTAGTCTGTTCGTATTGGACTTAAACCCGCATCTAACGTTAACCAATCTTAGACTTTTATATGGACGTACATACGCAGCTGAATAAAGGTCACATGAAAAAGTAACCTTTGGCTGAAATAAACATGAAACTGTAAATGTTAGAAGGCTAGTAGTACTCAAATAAACAAGTAAACACAACCGTTAAAAATGCATAATAAATAAAATTAATATAATAATTTGAAATAATAATAATAATAATAATAATAATAATAATAATAATAATAATAATAATGCGTTCCTTCGGTAAAAGAGAGGATCGAACCAACATTTATCGTTCAGACATCTTGACTATTCTTTTCATTGAATGTTGTCAGCGTTACCTCCCTTTGAGCAGTTTTCGTTTCTTGGTGAGAACCAGACACGAAATGATGGATGATTTTCACCGAAAAGCTATAAATTCACATTAGGGAGGAAACAAGAAAGCACGCATGGACGCAAAACAAAGAGCTGTCTCTGTTTTATTAAATCTTCCGGTACTGGAATAAGTCAATTATATTTGTAACACAATGGCCATACTCTTTGGGTATTTTGTCTTCAGAACGTCTCTCGTTCCGTATTATTGGAAATTCTTCATTTGAAACTTTAATAGTCGTTGTAGTTTATTTTAGGGAATTTTCATGATAATTTGGTATTGCATGACAGTAGTTAGATTTGCAATCTCATGTTAGTCAGACATTTTACTCCGACGCGATGAGATTGTTTAATTTGTTTTGTTTATAAACTAGACTAGTTGCAGTGACCCTGTTAAGAATAAATAGAACCTGTCAGATAAAGATTACATTAATTAGCTCACCTAGTCCTTATCTGGACCTGGAGTCGCACGACAAGCATACATTTTCGTCGTATATCACGGCGTGTCAGCTTGATGTGGAAGCGAAATCCGAATTAATGCCGGCGATGCAGACATGTACACTTTGATAGGGATTTTATGTTTGCTTCTTTGTTTGTTTGTAGTTTAACGCCGCAAATTCGCAGCTATTTGACGGCGATCTGTAAATAATCGAGTCTGGACCAGATAATCCAGTGATTGACATCATAAGCATCACTCTACGCAATTGGGATACGATGACATGTATCAACCAAGATCCCGATCCCGTTAGGCGCCTCTTACGACAAGCATAGTCGCCTTTAAAGACAAGCATGGGTTGCTGAAGACCTCTTCTACCCCGGATTTTGACGGGTGGATTTAATGTAGAGGGTTAGAAACGTATTTTTTATATCGTTACATTGCACAACAAAGAATAATTTGGCGCACTATCATGGTATATTACATCATCAGGGGCAAAGGCCGATGTAAAAATTGCAAGTTGCCAGAATATTGTTGTTCGTTGGTTCAAATCTCAGAGTGAGTGAGTGAGTTAGGTTTAACGCCGCTTTTAATAGTATTCCAGTTATATCGCGGCGTGTCAGCTTAATATGGGAGGAAAGCCCGAAGTGATGCAGGTCTCAGACGTTTATCACTTCGGTGAAACCCACGAGCACGGGTATGGTGCTGACAAACCTAGAAACATAATCGGGGCGAACCGGGATTCGAACCCACAATCATAGGTTTCTGGCGTGCCCAAGGGACGCAACTCTGCACAGCGAATCGCATCGCCTCAGACGACTGGGCCACCCGTGCCCCCTTCGAATCTCAGAATCTCAAAACTATTAATCTTGGTCTGTCAGCACATTATTTACGCTCATAATAGGTTTCCGACTTGGACAGTCGAACATAAATGAATAATCATGTAACACTACAATATCCGCCATCCTCGTTAATCTTGTGAGTTGTATCGCCATTTCCTCAACGTTGCTACCCTGGACGCTTTCGCCATCATAGCTTCGTTCGGAAGTGACGTCACTGCCCCCAACTCTCTTAGCGTCACTTACTTATCGCGCTCGTGAGAGTTATTTTATTAGACGGCTATTTTTAGAGTCCTGTCATTTAAACCGGGTTCAAAATGAAGATGTGGTAGTCAGTTTGTCCAGGGTATTTATCCTAAACATAATAGAGATGTAACACACTTGAGAATCGAGGATGGATATCCATTGACTATTCAACTATAAAGAAAATAACTATAGCTTGAATTAGTATATATTCTAGCTGACTAAACGCTGATTCAAAGTACTGTATATTAAAGCAGATGTGTTAAGAATGTGTATTCAAATTTAATACCATTGTCACCAATTGCATAAATACACTATTCTATTCAGTCGGCCTACACAGAAAAGTACTCCGATCCGATACAGATGACTCAATATGTGTTCGGGTGATCACTGTCCAACAGAAATGGGCGCGGTGGTTTGTTTATTTGTTGTTTAACACCGCACTCAGCAATATTACAGCTATATGACGGCGGTCTGAAATAATCGGGACGTGACAAAAGTCTGAAGGGCAATCCAGTGATTGATATCATGAGCTTTGATCCACCTAACTGGGATACGATGACACCCTGTTCGTAAGTCGCCTCTTACGACAATCATGGGTTGCTGAAGACCTTTTCTAACTCGGATCTTCTCGGAGCGCGGTGGGATAGCCTAGCATTTAAAGTGTTCGCCCGCAGCGCCTAAGACCAGGGTTCGATTCCCAACATGGGTACAATGTGTCGAGCCCTTTTCTGGTGTCTTCCGTCGTGTTGTTATTCGAATTTTGCTGAACGCGGCGTGAAACCATACTCTCACTAATCAGGGGTCATACTCACTCGCACTGGGACCGCCTCCGTGGTCTAGTGGTAGAGCGTCCGCCCGGACAGCGGAAGGTCCGGGGTTCGATCCCCAGCCGCGTCATACCAAAAGACGTTAAAATATGGTACTTGTTGTTACCCTGTCTGGCGCTCGGCATTAAGGGGCTAAAACAAGGACTGGTCGGCTCGGAGTCAGTTTACTGTGTCTGAGTGGGGTATTCATATTAAACTGCGGCATGGTATCTCAGAGAGCTAGCACTATAAATCGGCATCAGTCCGGACTAGTACAAGCAGCCACACAAACAAACAAACGCACATGCACGTCGCTATATAAGTGCAATAATCTTGGACGCGACGTTAAACCCCATTTCACCTCACCTCACCTCACCTCACCTCACCTCACCTCACCTCACCTCACTCGCACTACAAAACTAGACTTCGAAACCCTGAGTAGGGATCTCTGATACAATATGTATTTCTCATCAGCATTTTAATCCATCCGGTCCCCAATTCAGCCGTCAACAAATACCCTAACAAATAATAAACGTGTGTTATTTGACTCTGTCGTAATAGTGCGCGTTTTTGACAGCGTCGAGACACCAGCTAGAACGTTTCAGCCATATTACCTGAAACTATTACATATGCACATAACGATCATATCTTGTTTTGTATCAGCATGTCCAGTCTGCTTATACCGTTGCGCGTGTTTAGGCCCTGGATCCATGCAGCCTTCTATCACACACCAGAACACAGAGGGGCACGCACATCACAAAACACCTGCCGGCCGGCAGAACTATCATTACGTGCAGCTAGGCGCAATACATGTACGAAAATATCTGACCTAATTTTCTTTAGCTTGCTGTACCTGATACAACTGCAGTGGTATCTAATCTCTCAGCTATACCCGCTGCGTAATACCTCTGCGGTTTTCCTCAAACAGAGCCCTTAGATAAGAGACTGGGAGACCGTCTACAGACCTTGACATGGCAGCTCACAACTCAATGCGTGTACGGTAAAAATGTCACACAACAATACACTGTTTGCCGTATAGAAAGGTCAATGTCAGTCACATGACACTGATAACACGTTACACAAGTCGGTGGTACTCATCTAGCTTGTTGCGTCAGTATCGTGTTTTTAGGTGGTTGGTTTGTTACTTGCTATGTACCGAAAAGCTGACATGCTATTGACAGTAATCATTCCGAAGGATTACGCCATGTAATCTTTTCATTTAATAAATGCATGGTATTGCGATTTCGTGGGGCACGGGAGATTCAGTAGTCTTAGGTAAGCTGAGTAATGTTGCGTCCCTTAGGCGTGCCAGGATCCGCTGACCATGAGTTCGAATCCAACATGCGCCACAATAATTTTCATGGTTTATCTCCACCAAAGTGGCAGGCATCTATGACCTGTGCATGTTAACCGCGTAGCCATGATGATATGACTAACTGCTGTTCAACCCCACGTTAAACACAACTCACTCGCACATTCTTGCGATTTCATCTGATGACACTGACCTCAAGCTTATCGGCATTTATCCCGTTTGTTATACACAATTTCAATAGCGGTTATTTCTAGTGGAAATGGGGGGCACGGGTGGCCCAGTCGTTTTAGGCATAACTCGTTATGCAGAGTTGCCTCCCTTGGGCACGCAAGAAACCTATGATTGTGGGTTCGAATCTCGGTTCGCCTCGATTATATTTATTGGTTTGTCAGCACCATACCCGTGAATTTGGGTTTCACCAAAGCGGTAAACGTCTGAGAACTGCATCACTTCGGGCTTTCCTCCCACATTAAGTTGGCTCTACGTGAATTGGAATACAGTTAGTTCAAAGCGGCGTTAAACCCAACTCACTCACTCACTCACTCACTCGCTTTCTCTAGTGGAAATAACACTAAATTCCTAGTATTTGTGGGTCAGTGAGTGAGTTGGGTTTTGAGCTGCCTTCCGTTATACTAGGGCGTGTTAGATTAATTTACGAGGAGAACCTGAATAACGCAGATCTCAGACGTGCACTGCTGTAAAACAGATGTGACATCCGTCTCACCCTTTTAATCCAACTTGTCGAAATGCGTTGAGGGATCGGGTGGTCAGTCTCGCTGACTTGGTTAATGCATGTCATCCTATCCCAATTACGTGGATCGATGCTCATGATGTCAATTATTGGATCGTCTGGTCCGGACTCGATTATTTCCAGACCGCCGTCATATAGCAGGAATATTTCTGAGTGCGGCGTTAAACAACAGACAAAATAAAATTTATATTTCGCTTAAGTTTTATACTCTGGAAACAATTTGCACCTTTACCCTTCTTCTCTATGAAACGAGTACGGCGTAAAACAACAACAAACAGTGGCAGTGAGGTACTAGAATAGAAGATGTGAGGTGAAATTGGGTTTAACGTCGCGTCCAAGATTATTGCACTTATATAGCGACGTGTATGCACGTGTATGTGTGTGTGTGGCTGTTTGTAGTAGTCGACTGATGCCGATTTATAGTGCTAGCACACTGAGATACCATGCCGCAGTTTAACATGAATACCCCACTCAGACTCAGTATACTGACTCCGAGCCGACCAGTCCTTGTTTTAGCCCCTTAATGCCGAGCGCCAGACAGGGTAACAACAAGTACCATCTTTTAACGTCTTTTGGTATGACGTGGCCGGGGATCGAACCCCGGACCTTCCGCTCTCCGGGCGGACGCTCTACCACTAGACCACGGAGGCGGTCCTAGAATAGAAGAAACAAATCTATCTACAGTTGTGGCCTTCTTCAAATATCCGTACTTGAAAGGCAGTGACAATATCAACGAGCAAGTTCACGTGATAAGTAACGTGACCAGCTGCCACAGAAGTGTTCCATCTCCGTTGCTAGCATTCTATGACGTCAACTACAGTTCAGATGCGTAAATGGTTAGGTGCAAGATGCATGAGAGACACCAGCAGTCACGTGTTCGGCGGGGTTATCAGTTTCTATTAGGAGAAATGTCCTGAAGATCAATAAACTTGTATACCGTACATATAAACACGTTCCTCATGTTTGCTGACATACTATTTTGTTTGATAGTTTGTTGTTTCACGCCGCACTCAGCAATATTGCAGCTATATGACGGCGGTCTGTAAATAATCGAGCCTGGGCCAGACAATCCAGTGATTGGCACCATGAGCATCACTCCACGCAAATGGGATACGATGACATGCATCAAACAAAGTCAGCGAGCCTGACCACCCGATCCCGTAAGTCGCCTTTTCACGACAAGCATAGTCACCTTTTATGGCAAGCATGGGTTGCTGAAGACTTATCCTACCCCGGATCTTCACGGGTCGTTCCGATGATGGTATCCTCAAGGCTTTTTTTATACAGAACAAACGTGGTGTTTCCTATAAGTTTTATGATACTAAGGTTAAAATAGCATCTCTCACTATAATGGACCACGTGACCCGTATAAACCAAGTCAACCGCGCAGTCTTTATTGAAATATGTGTCAACAACGATGAAAAAAATTCAAATCTGAATATCTGATTTTTTTGGTGAAAAATCTACACATGGCGAGGGTTAGT